>NW_010309594.1:31475-54821 GCF_000700745.2 Antrostomus carolinensis
CATATCTCATATCTGTGCCTGAGTTTCTAAGCTTAAGTTATTCTAACCACTGTGTCTGGAGCCATTACAATAATAATAGATATAATAAAATAATCTATCTGAACCAAATTTAAAGCATATTTTCAAAAGAATATGAAACTTCAGGAAAAGTTTCAGTGCTGCAAAGGAAAGTGGCATCAGCTGGAAAGTCTCATTATAATGTTTTATGTTTATAATTTTTGTTTTAATAGAAGATATTAATTTAGAATTGGATTCCAAAGCAAATAAAGGGCAAGTGAACATGACTGAAGATGATGTAGTTCTACTTTACCGATGCAATGGAAACATTATTAAACAAATACATGTATAAATTGAAAATATTATGGATTAAAAAGGGCAGAAGCACTACCAGCCCTTTTAAAAATCCCAGATGCCCCCCACAGTTTATCTTTCAAATTGTACAAAAATACACAAGCAAGAGGAAAATTAAGCTCCAGAGGAAAAAGACAAGTCAGACAGATACAGACTGAGGACAGACCCTTAATTTCTTGGCATGTGAAGAACAATACACTCTTTAAAAAGATTCATGCAGAAACAATAGGAGCTGAAAACACAGCACTCAGCAAATGCAGACTTCTTGAATACTAAAAGATGTTTAAATAAGAAAATATTGAGAAAAGACAGAGGAGGCACAGGGGGAAAATATCACAGTAGTTGGGCAGGAAATTATTTCAAAATATATGGGGCTACAGGAGCTGAACCACTTTATTTGTGGAGAATAAAAAATCCCTTTATAAGAAGAAATATGGGCTTTTCTGGGTTGTCAATGAAACTGCAAATGAAATAAATATATTAGGAATAATACGCTCAGTGCAACTCATTGTTTAAAAGACCAATATGGTAACTATTCTTGAAGGACAGGAGAACTGAAACAAAGAATACGTTTTCTTTGTCAGTCTACAAAATGGAGTTCGCTTTTTAAATTATTCTCACCTGTGTTTACAAAGACACAGATTCAGCTGGGGAAAAAATCAGACTCGCAGTAAGACAAAGAAATAGCAAAAACTTCTGCCACCTAACCTAACTAAATTCTACTCTGAGGAGCTCTTCCTAGATGTTTTGTGCACGAGTACATCCTCAGCTATATGGCAATTCAGAAATAATACTGTAAATATTTACAATATGGTAAGCTACAAAAAATAAACAAGAAGCACTCCGAATGCTCAGAGCAAAGGAAGTGCAGTTGCTGCTGAAACTTCAGCCCAAGTGTTTTCTGAGTTTGTGATTTATGTGACCTGAATACTGCATTAACTAGAGTTCTCCTTATGATTACTTTCCTACACTGTTAAAAAGAAAGTGTCAGGGCTTTAAAATGTTCACAGTGAAATTGTGCAGGGTCTTTACAGCTCAAGATTCCCCCATAAGAGCGAGCTAGGGAAGTAATGAATTCTCACCTTTGTTTCTGACATTGTTTATCTGCAGGTAAGTACTAAATAAAGAGGATGATAGCTGATCTGATACATAATACAATCTCTCACCTTCTGAGCCAGTACTAAGGATTTTACCAAATCTTATCAAAGCTGCTCTTTATGGAAGGAGCTAGTAACTTGAAGAATAGAAGAAGCAAATCTCCATATCGCTTTATTTTGGGAAGTGTCATTCTAAAGGGATCTCCTGAAGGAAGCCCAGCCCAGACTAACACCAAAGCTGCCAACAGGTTATTATTATCTTCTGTTCATCCTTCCCTAAGAAGGGAAATAGATTAAGGGACTGACACCTTTCTAAGAATGAAGATCTGTAAAGCAGTGTTACAGTACTGGCTCAACTAAATCCAACCAAAAGAGATTAGATTTTCTCACCTTCAAAGCCATAGGTGGTGGACATTACAAAATCTGCATACAGTGGAGATGGAGCCACAGCATACCTCAGTAGCATGGAGATCGTTTAACTCACTTCCCTTTTACTCAAAACAGGATCAACTACCCACACCTACGTCATATGGGACAAAAGTTTGTCTAAGTGATCTCACAGATGTCATCTGCTTCTCAAAGGGTATGTCCAGAACCAGAGCCCAGAACTACCTTTCAATGAAGTTTTACTTCCCACGTGATGAACCTCACACTTTCCACAAGTCCTCTACATATTAGTTGACTTGAAGGTACTAAAAAAGTTCCAGTTTACAAAGCATAGTTCTTCACTGCTTTACACTAATGAGGTGCTGGTTTGATTGCAGCTTAGACTGGGATTTCTTTCATTTGCCATCAAAAGCTGAGTCATACACCAGCTTGCATCAGTTTATGTTCAGGTTATTCAGGTTATCTTTTAAAGTAAAGAGAAGCAATTGTAGCAACATAGCCATTTCAGTTTGAAGAAGGGAGTTTTTTTAGTTTAGATACATAGCTTAAAACCAATTTGATTTATAGCCACAAAACCCACTTCTAAAATTAAAAAAAGAAAAAAAAAACATGCTCACATGCAGTTTTGCTTTTAATTGGGTAATTAAACAAAGGAGGTTGGTTACCAGGCCCTATTGCCTGTAAAATTATTTATGAAATTCAAGTATGCATTTTACAAAGTAATTGACTACATGATCAAAGCAGCTTCATGAGGCAATGATTTTGTTTTTACTGCGTTGGCTCACTTGCATAAGAAGGTGATTAATTTGTTTACAACAGGTCTCTCTCTAAGGTTGACAGGATCTTTACAATTGCAGACTCGTAAGTAGGAAGGAGATGTCAGAAATGGTTGGGAGCTTTAGTGACTGGCTTCATGGCACTGGCAGTGGCATAGGATGCAGCATTTGGCTCTTGTTTCTTCAGCAGAAGACAATCATATTCAGTGATTTCTTCATATGCTGGACTGGAAAGGATTTGGCAGAGGATGAAGATGTCTTGCTAGACTAAAAGGTTCAGCTATTTTGACAAATTAATGTCTGTGTGGTCACTGTGATCTTACTAACAGTGCAAATATAGACGTGATGTAATTGAATTCTGTTTAATCAATGGACTAAACTAACTTTAAATGTTTTATGTAAAACAGCAGGTAAGAAGGGGGTTTGCACTACTAAAAAAGTACATTTGAGAAATGGCTCTTCAGAGATTTCCCAAGAACTTTATGCTTGTTGATTTTTTTTTTTCCCTCCAGAAAAAACAGTGGAAAGGCCAAGTTAAGAAGAAATAACAAACTGTCAGTGAAGTTTTGGGTTGTAAGAATGCTTCCTCTGACTTTATTGCTGGAGGATGTTAACACACTTTCTTGATTTCTGCTTAAGCATGCCTGCGAATTTCTGTACTAACTGTTAAGTATAAGTGTCAGAATCAAAAGGAGCAAAGGGAAATACAAAGTAATTATTCTTGCTTAATACCAAATCAGTCGGACTGCCAGTAGTGCAGATGAATAAATATAAAGCCAAAACTTTTAAACGCTATTTCTAATAGACAGCCAGCATTCATTATTTTGACAAACCTGCCTAGGAATAGAGCCCACTTTACCAGAGGGTTTACCTTTATATAGTATCTGATAAGTATTCTCCGCAGATCGAACACTTGCAGCATTGTTGCAGCGTTGTTATCAATGATGCTATATCCTTCCAGGATGTACTGCGTTCGTGTTATTTCCCATGTCAGCCATCGGAGGTTAAAGGCTGCGTTACAGGATAACAAGTGAGGCAAGTGCCCGGGCTTACAACAGCAGCAGCCTTCATTGTCTTCATCTCCTTCTGTTATAGCTTCCACTTCTCTCTGCTGACAATATGTCCCTTGGCAGTGAGAAAAAGAGAGTATGCTGCCAGTTATTGGGGGAGGAGGAAATAAAGGACCTCTTCCAAGCTAAAAAAGTACAACTGAAGGCTCTATGCACCTCTAATCTAATAGAAAGAGCTACAGCAATAAATTAGATGTGCCAATTGATGCATGCACAGTAGCAAATAAAGAGCTGTACATTCTTTATTTATTATCACTTATAAAACCCAAAAGGGCCTGATCTAACATTCTAAGCATTCAATTCTGAGCTGAGCTAAACTACAGACCACAGCTTCTGCTTTAATAAAAACTCACCAGGAAGCAACACTAAAGAGCCTTGCTCCATCAGGCACATTAAACAAATTGTTCCAAGTCTCAGTCTGCTTCTTCAAATAACACACAGGATGCAAACAAAGATTTTACAGTGTGTCAGAGCACTTATAAAATCTGGATTTTAGCAAACTATCTTAAAAAGCAGGTTACAAAAATGACATCCAATGCGTTGTTCTTTCTCCCACCTGAGTAAAAGGTACCCCAAATCAAACTTCTCTAACGAATAGCACTTGTGGCAGTATATCATGAGGACAGAACAGCTTTCTAATTAGCTGATTACACAGGCTTTAGATCAAAATAGAGTAAATCTTTCTGAAAAAGAGATGTCAACTCTGAAAGAAGACATGAGGCAGATGCAGAAACACATTAATGTAAGTGCTGTGCAGACTGCATCTCTGGACTGTGCTGCGCACATTAGATGGTTAAGCTGAGCCCTTCAGGATTTGAAATCTATGAAAATGTGGTTTCTACACCATGTAGGGCTCTACAAATCAAAACCAAAGTGGACACCCATGTGCTCCCCCCACTCTTCTCAAAAATACATGAGTTATACGTTCTTGTTGCATAGGTCTTTTTAAAATCTATTCTCTGTGGACTGTTGATGAACTTCCTCTCTGCTGAATTTGTATATAAACCTCCTTTCAAGGCCATTTCCTATGATGCAAGTGACACATATGTCTCACATGGACCTTCTGCCAATGGTTTAGTATCACCCCACGAGAGAGCTGGCTCCGTCGGCTTCCAAATGCTCTCGATATAGGAGAGGAAGGTGCTAGACACTGTGCTGCAGTTCAACAGTGATGAACCCCCCACTGCCAGGACCAACAGACCTGTTCCATTATGTCACTGTCAATGGGAGAAGAATTTGGCTGTATTCATCATCTTGAACGTTGGATTGAGAAAGAACACAGTGTCAGCTCCAATTCCCTGCAGTTTTCCAGCACCCTGAAAGAGAGCCTGGAGCAAGGCAGCATCCCAAAGGCCTTTCTGTGGAGCTTCATGACAGTCGCTGTGCCCTTGACTGACTATCTTGGTCCCTTCACAACTGCCTGATCAAAAACCTGAAGACCTTTAGTTTGCACCAACGGAAGTAGCACCCAGAATATTCCTCTCTCCACACTAAGAAAAGTATCTCAAAATATAATAAAATTTGTTAAAGTGTTGTTCATTGCCTTCTCTTTTTTGCCTGTACACCTTCTAAAATGTATCCAGCAAGCAAAAACATAAAATAAAAGGAAGAATAGAAAGATCTGAAGGAAACATGAGAAAAAACAGGACTGTAGCCCTAAGAGATGGGAGAAAAAAAGATCCAGTATATTCCAGTGTTCACTGTTCAGTTTTCTCTAAGTGAAAACTTACACTGTGTACCCAGTGTTGTTCACACACTGATACGTATTCCTCCTTGGACAAATCATTAAATGTCTTCAAGTAACCCAAATATGAACATCTTCAGTTTCAAGACTGCCACAAAGTACAAAAAATGATCTGTCGAGCTGACATTTCCAGTTGGACTGGACATGAACTGGACTGCTTCTGCTTCATATTTCGCAGATTTCTACATGACTTAACGCTTACTGCTCAACAGCAAAAAAGCAGCAACTGCTCTGGGTCAGTCTGAAGTCAAGTCAAAACACATCGTACTCAAGGTGAAGTGGGGAAAGGCATATTCCTTTGTACATAGCTTGAAAAGAGTAAAATAACTACTCCATGCTGGTGCTGTTACTATTGCTGTTATGTTTATTTTTGAAAGTGAAAAGGTCTCTCAGTATTAAACTGAATTTAAGAAGAGATAAATCTTCATTCCAGGTGCTAACTTAAGTATTGTCAAATATTATAAGCAATGAAAAACACAAGCCTAATAAACAACTGCCACTGATTCCCTTAAAACTAAAGGAATTAATGATAGCTTTCCTCAGACTACGTAACTCTATTCTTAAATCATTTTTTATTATTATTATTTTGGTATGGAAATATCACATTTCATTCCTATGGAATACTGACTATATTTCTATGTGCTCTCTATATTGCATCTATTAATGAATACCAAATAGCATTACTGGAGATTCTATAATTACTAGCTTTCTTAAGCCATATGTTCTGCAAAATACAGAGCCTAAAGGGGCTGGCAAGGCAAATAATAATTCAAGAGATCTTCAGCGTTTGAGAGAAGCTGTCATCACATGCATAACAAGCAGAAGATGCCAGAACAATTACTTGCATTCTTAGCTAATTCAACAGGTAAAAATGTGTCCAAGTCATCTTTGCTAAGTAATTTAAATCAATTAAAGTTTAAATTATACTACAGTGGACACAATCAATAATGAACTTGGGGAGCAAGAGACGTTCTAACTAGGATCATGTTATTACAAAACCCCTGGGAACCAACCAAAGGAGCTCATGTGGTCATTTTGCAGATTTATTGCAAAGAATGAAATCAGAGCTGTGCTTCTTAACATCTGGCAAACATGCACTTGCTTAATGAAAGCTGTTTGATGGACTTGGGTACTACCACCTTGGGGATTTGGTGTCTTGACTGCTCACGGAGCCTCTGGGGAAGTTTAAAGGTGTAATCTGAGGAATGGCCTGTGCTCTGACAAAACACCAAATCCCTATTCCTATCATCATGCTGCTGATTAGTATTTCCAAATGACATTAGTAAAAGGAATCAAGTCTGCAAAGACAACATGCAGGCTTGATGCTCAAGTACATGTTGGCTCCCCCTTAATTCTTGCAATCAGTTCTAGAAAGACCAATAATTTTCTCTCATCTTTAATTGAGCCTTACTTTAATCCATAAGGCACTGGCTGGACTTCAATGCCACAGATTTGCATGTTACTGAGAAATTCCACTTTACCAGTGCCTACATCAATCCTTTTTGGTTCATCACTCTAGATGTTGGTACTGCAAAGACTAAGAGCATGTGCTCAGCTTTTTGCATTGAGCCAAAAGGGACAAGTCACAGTAAATGAAGTTAAGCATTTGTGTGCATCTTTTACAGAAGGGTGACCCTAAACTTCTCTGCATATGTTATAAGCTGATTATTAAAATGTCAATTTTTATATTGCTTCTCAAAAAATTATCAATTCAAGCAACTCTGACAGAATTATTCATAAAACCAAAGAGCAGGGAGCAGAATGTGCACTTCAATTCTGCAATATAATTAAGTGTAGTACCATTAAATATTAAAATACAGGAAAATGTTTTCACTGGTAATTAGTCATTTTTAAATCTGAGTGAAAACACTTTTTTTTTTTTACATCTCCTTCTGCAGTAGAAAGAAAATAAGCTCTCCCTCTTCACTCAAACCTAGTCATTCACTGTGACCCTTGCTAGTACAGATGAGACCGATTCATTTGTAAGATACCTGACACTGGATAGTTGCCAAAAATCCATCAATGCAAAAACATGTGCCAGCTGAACAAAGCAAGGTCAATCTATGTGAGCTCAGGAGAAAAACAGGGTGAGAACTTAGAGCTCTTTCTATTTTCCTTATGCACCAGGATTTGAAGACTGACTTGTGCTTTGCCAGAGTGATCTGACCTAAAAGCAAATAAGAAAATTGAAACTGAAGACTATAATCTCACTTTAAGAGATTATAGTCTAATTGAATGACCTAAATTAATGACCACCTAGAATTTAAGGCTGAAATCAAAGTGTGCTTTTGAATTTAATTTTGAAAACTCCGTGAGTGAAAAGCCTTTCTCTGTTCTGAAGGGCCAGAAAGGAAAACCCTTAACATAACCACATACTTCTAGAAGCAGTTTTGATTTCCATAAAACACTTCAGTGTAATGACACATCGAGAATGGGGACTAATTATTGTGGTTGAAGGCAGCGACAGCTTGAGCACTAAGGATTGCTGATGTAATAGCATTTGGGGTGCAAATATACACAGAAAGGGCTCACAGGGCTCATGCACGAACCCCAACCCACAGACATTAAGATATCACAAATTGTGCTCCTGCACTAGGCACTTGAGGCTTTAAACTCTGTGAGCCCAACAACCAGTTTTGGACCAGGGGATTTAACTAGGTGTTAAGTCTGAGAAATGGAGCTAGATACGGAGATGGGAGCCACCAAGATGGACTGAAGCCCAATTCCTTGTGTAGGCCATGCAGAAGTCTCTTAATTGACAACTCCACAAAGTTTGACAAAATCATGCACATGAAGATTTTACAAATAAATGTATTACACTGGAAATGTCTGACCCTGCTCCACTGAGCTCCGCTTCAAATCTGAGTTGCTTCAAATCTGAGTGGATTAGGCTCAGGATAGCAGCTGAATAAGCAGCAAGTTAGCACCCAAAGGAAGCACAAAGATCATAACTACAGCCACTGAAAGGCCATCCTCTCCTGAAACAAGCATCATATGTAGCTTTAGAAACACAGAAAATCAAATAATTCAACCGAGCTCCCAAATGGAAACTCAGGAACCCCAGAACTGGACACATTCTGGAAACCAGCTCCAGTTTTGGCTCCATCCTGCTCTTTTCCTTGTGGAACTGGTATTAAGAACAGTAATTCACAGGTTTTGATAGTCTCAGGTTGTTTCAAAAAAAAACCTCAGGACTCAAAAGACAATATCAATTTCTCAAACATCAAAGCTATTAGTTATAAAAGTGCAGTTTGGTTTTCAGCTGCTTCAGGTGCTCGTATACCTGAAAAATAGTCTGGTTTTCAAACCAGATCAGTTGGCCTAATAACAGGCATCCCCTCTCCTCAGAAACCTTTTCTTTTCTTGGTCCACAGAGACACATTATGGAAGCCAAGGTGGAAGAAAACATTCTCTAAGGATGCTAGTTGTTAAACTTTCAGCTACCAAATACCACAAAAACCTCTTACTTAGCCTCTTGGAGTGCAATGCAAGACACAGTATTTTGTTTCTGGCAAAGAAATTTTCTCAATAAAAAAGCTGCAGTGCACCTAACAACATTTTCCCTCCTTCCAGGAGCCTTCTCCTGTGCACCCATACATACATATAAAATCATGGAAGGGAGGAAAGGGAAAAAAGACATAAAATATTTATTCTAGTCTGTGTTACAGAAACTATACTAAGCCTATTTGAAATTCATAGATGGCTTCCACTGCTGGAGCATCACTGTACACCTAGAAAGCCTTGTACATCACAGATTCCCTGCATTCAACATAACATATCCTCTTCCCTGTTTCATGCCATTCTTCTCAATTAAATCACAAAGATTAAAGAAAGCCCTTGGCATCCTTTCTGCTCATGCTTCTGTTATTTCTAAGCATTGTGCCTCTCAGCCTTTGTTCTTTCCTACAAACAATGTACTTTTGGGTTTTAACCTTTTCTCCAAAGAGAGGCATTAAAAATGGCTGCTTTTCTCTGAACTCCTTGTAATTTATCAATACCTTTAGATGGTTTGGTGCATACACTGAACATACTTCAAGTGTGGTCTCAGGAAAGACATGAAGGTAGGCACTTTTATTTTCCAACAGCAAAAAGTGATTTGTAAAAGCAAAAAGTGAAAGCTGAAACCACTCTTTAAATAAAGAATTACTCTTGCTATGCTAGAGAGCCTTCAGACACAAAAATCAAACACCAATAAATATTCCTTATATTGGTAATGTACTTGCTACTGTAATACAACTATACAACATACATACAGACTGCAGAAATGAGTAACTGTCCTTATTTCTTAGACATCATTACTGTGCCTAAAGCATATACCCTAAACTGGCTGCATTTATACACCATTTTGTGTGGGGAACAAGCTAGCTAACACGGAGAAAGCCCCACAGGCGACCCCATCCTGGTGTCACAGATGTCTTCCACTACGTACACTCACATCTGTGCCTGACCTGTGCTTCTTTCCTTGATTCAACTAATGAAGTTCCAAATGAAGCATGAATATTGCACATGCAACATACAAAAAAAATCACAGCAGAGATTTAGAAGTTAATTCCATGATTGAAGAATACTGGGCATGAGTTAGAAAACAGCTCCTCAAGATTTCAGCATCACCATCCATAAGTAATTTCTGCACATGTATCACCTAACTGGATTTTCTCCAAAAGACATTTTGTAGAGGCACAGACTAAACAGGAACATATTTTAAGTCTTCCTTGCTCTACAGGGAACTCACAGGAGCTAGATATTTTGACATTCTTTCTGCTTGTTCCCTGACTGTGGGTTTTCCCTTGTCTCTTCCTTTCAAATTAAATGATATATTATGTATTTCTTCTGGCAGGTTGCTTTTAGCATACTGCTGTGGTCTAACACAGACAGTAGAGTTGTATTACCGAAGGGCTTAATTCTTCCACACCAATGTGCAGCTACAGGGAAGTTTTCACCTACCCTGAGCTCATTACTACCCTTTCTTCATTTTTTGGTAAAGGAGGAGTGGGGTACCTCCTCTCAAAATCTTGAGGTACTGAGCCTTCCCCCTGCCTTACACACAGGATGAATGACACAATGGAGGCACATCCCTTCTCTGTCTGTAGAAAGAGAGAAGGAAGAACTAATTCATACAAGGTGCTTAATTTGAACAGGACTAAAGATGGATGAGAGGAATCCCAGCTTTGCTGACTCTTCTGTCAGTCTTTTTGGTTGTTTGTTTGTTTTTTGTTTTTTTTTTTCAATTAAAAGCTGAGCCAAGTGCTTCTATTACATACAATTAGAAAGGCATCTGGATCCGTCATTTATAATGCCAACTCTCAATTAGGCTGGACTGCAAATTTGGGAGGCAGTACCTCCTGCCCCCAGTACACTTAAATTCAGAAGACTCTATGCCTCCTTCTTTGGGCACTACTGTGGCAGTATTGTCAGCACAGCTTTTCAGGTCCCACGATAAGAAACGCCCGTAGGAAAATCCAGAGCTCCACAACACAAATATTGCTTTTGGTTTACTCATAAACAGAAAACAGTCACAGACAACACTGTTGTGATTCACTCATTTCCAAAGCAAACATAGACTTCCTATTTAAGGAACAGCAGATTTTTAGGCCCGTCAATTAAAATTACTTGTTTGAAATTGAAGTCAAGCATCCAAAGTTCAGAAATTACAGATTTCAAATTCCTCCTCTAGCTCTTTTTTCCTCCTCGTGGGACACCATTCTGCACAATGAAAGAAATGAGGGTCCTATGTGAAAAACAGTGGATGACCAGACAACTACAAATAGGAAGCAAGATGCCCAAAGCAGAGGAAATGAGCCTAGTGCTTAACAACTGCCTCTTGATTTCATAACCTAGCAGGTTTTTCCAAAGCACTTGCATATACTCTTCCCATTTATTAAAAAAAAACAACAACAAACAAAAAACTCCCGTCAAACAAAAAAACCTACTGCATTCAGTCGTACCTCACACCTGCCATTTGCAAGATTTGAAATGGGGAAGAACATGCCTAGTCCTCACAGGAGATGGCTCTTGGTGCTGCCTGGGGGCAGCCCAATCTAACTTCCCGCCCCTACAGGCAGTGACCCGCTCAGAGGAAGGAACAACAAAAAAAAAAATCTTCCAAGGAAGACTTTCACTTCAGTCTCAGCTTTCACAGAGCTTCCTTGGGACAGCCCTGGGACCAACCCTTTACTCAGTTTCTGCCTTCGAGTCAGCCCTTCTGGCTTCTTTTACTCAGACTCAGTACCCCAGTGTCTGGGCACCCTTGTGTAAACCCTATGGCCTCACCAGAGCAGCTGGGCTCCTTGTTGACACAAGGATGAAACCTGTTACAGGAAGGCTATGGTACTAGAGCACAGTTTATCTAAAGCACACCAGCCCTCATGGGTTACCCGGAGGCACAAGCAGCACACTGGTGTCAGCACACCACCTCACCAAGTCTCCACTCGGCACACAGCAGACTATCTGCCCACACTTTGGAGTCCATGAAGCTTTTGTTATGGTCTGCATCAGGCAGATCCATCTTATCTGGCTTGTGCCTGGTTCCCCTCTGGGCTCCTCTGCTCCTCCTACTCCATCCTTAAGCTGGCTTGTAGTTCATGTGGTTTCTCTGCCACCCATTCTGCATGGTCCAGTAGGGTTCAACTCTCATATGGCAAGTCAAAAGACAGGTGTTTGAGCTGCTCTTTTCTCAGGTATGTTCCCTTATTCAATCCTACACAGCTTCTCTCTTCCATGCCAAAAAACATGATAACAATACTCACATACTCCTAGTTTCTCTTGTAGCATCTCCCCTACCAGGAGAAAATATTCTGAAAGCTGGAGAAATCTTCCTTAAATACCATGTCTGCAAGGACACAAACTAACTTCCCTCCCTGTAAGTGTTCAAGGCCAGGTTGGATGAGGCTTTGAGCAACCTGGTCTAGTGGAAGGTGTCCCTGCTCATGGCAGGGGGGTTGGAACTAGATGATCTTTAAGGTCCTTTCCAACCCAGACCATTCTATGATTCTAACCACATACTTTCTCTTATTCTTGGAATAGCATCATCCAATGGGTTCAGAGAAGAGAAGAGGGGGAGTCCATTTCCCTCCCATTTCCATCCTTTCCCCCTCTTTCTAGTATTGGGTAGTCTCCTTCCCCAGTACTTTGAGGGTGAGGAGGAATAAGGGACTGGATTTGTACTGAAGTTGAGATAATCTAGGTGAGATTCCTACCCCACAGTTTGCTGCTCTTCTCTTGGTCCAGGTCTTTTGAACTCTCAGGTAAGGGTGATGCTTTGCAGGCTGCCAGTCTCCTCCTGAGGAGTGTGGGAGAAACTTGGAAAGGGGATATTCATGACAAGAACTCAGCTGGTTTAAATGGCAACCCATGAAGCACGGGAGAGGTTGTGGAGCTCAGCCTCAGCTGAATTTAAAGACCTGTTGCAGGCAGCAGACATGTTGGAACTATTCACAAAGCAAATCAGCTACAGTACTAACACTGAACAGCATTAAGCAATCAGCATGGAAAGGTCAATTTTCAGATCCATTTAGTTACTTAAACTGTGATTTTAGGGAACACAGTAATACCTTGACAGGTGGCACACTACAATTTTTGAGCTTTGCTCTCAGATCCAAATGCAAAATGGCACTTGACTGGTAATGAACCATCCTGGCTCAAAGTCAAACAAAGTCTTCCCAAAAAACTTTGCAACAAAACTATCCAGTTGTTCACCATTCAACTTCCAGTTCATTAAGCCTGTCTGCTAGGCCCCTCATCTTTTTATCCAGCTAGCACGTGGTTTGAGGATCCTCTCACATTTTTTCATCTCTGTTTCCAAGATTTACTTTTCTTGAACTGCCTGGGGATTGTAATGATGGAGAGGGACCCAGAAGTAGGTGGCAACTACATAAAGGAAAAAAAAAATACTCACAAAACTAATATAATTTAAGCATGAAAGTAAGATTTCTTTCTTCTTATTGTTTCAATTCCTACAGTGATCTATTTTAACACAAAAGCAAAGATAATTCTCTGAAATGGGAATGCAAGTTAATGGAAATGTACACAGTCCTGCTTACTCAAAACCCCAACAAAACTGAACAAAATGTCAACATTGTCCAAGATATGTCTCTTCTCTAACATACATAAATCCCTTCTGGAAGTCACTTCTCTTTTCAGATCTGCAGAAATGAATGAACTTTTTTTTTCCTTCATGGAGTTTCCATAAAGAATTACAACTTTTATCAGCCTGTGAAACGAGTGGTACTGTAACTAACAGTTTTGAACTGCCACAGTATTTAACTGCTCTTACAGAACAACATCAGTCTGCGTTTGTCTGGCCTGGATTTGGAAGAAGTAATAGCAAATTACAAATCTATCCCAAAAAAGCCTTTCACTTGTGGACTCCATAGGGTACATAACCTCAGTACCTATCTCTTGACACAGCAGCACCACTGCTTACCATGGGGGCACACAAGGAGAAGGTAATACTTGCACAGATGTTTATGAAGTTGAAGAAAGTCACAGAGCCGCACATACATCGTTATCATGAACAACAAGAAATTATGAACAAATTCTTTCTCTTCCTTTCCAGTTGCTTTTTCTTACAATTTGCCTTTGTATTGAGCAGGTACTACAAGGTACTCTCTTCAGGTACTACAATACTGAGCTGTTCCAAGTATGTACTCTTTTCTACATACCTTTTCTTAAGATACAGAAGTGTTATCTTTGTCCCCACCATACAGGAAGGCAAGTGAACACCAAGCATTTACCACAACCTGTTCAACACCCTACAGGGAGTCCATCACAGAGTCAAGACTTGAGCCCACACATGTTATTTCCTAGGCTAATCGTCCCACACTTAAGTGCATTCAAAGGGCCAGTCTGTCTCCTATTTTCTGATACTCAACCTTGTTGAAAAGTTGCCTTGATTACACACTCCTCTACACGCTGCCCATTAGATGCTCAGCCCTTGAGCCTGGAAAGCTGTTTATTCTGGGATTTCAAAACTCCCATCACCTGCAATTGCAAAGTGGTATCTTTGAAAGGTTACAAACCAAAGCAACAAACCCAGGCAGCCAAAACGTGTAGTACGAGCAAAATTTAAAAGCTGTTTAAAAGTTTTGTGGTTTTACTTTCATTTTTCTTTCTACTTTAGGCACAACAAAAGACAAAAGGATTGCAGTGTGATACTATGAGCAACCGGCCTTACAAAAGCCACACCACCGCGGAAAGGGATGCAATTGCCATTGCTTAAAGAGGAGTGTCCTGAGGAGTGTCCTGACAGAGGAATGCACTGAACAGGAAAAAAGTGAAGTCCCTTCTTCAGCTGAAGCCAGCACTTCCTAAATAAGAGAAGTATGAACCCGGCATGATCTCACACATGATATTTTCCATGGGAGGAGTCTTATGATATTTGGGGCTTTTTCAAAGACAAGTTTTGAGGGGTTGAACAATTTTAAGAACAACTTTGGTTTCCATGGTTATGGAGGAAAAGAAATAACCTAAAAGCATAACTAAGCATAACCTAAAAGATCGGTGAACCAAGCAAATAACTCAACATGCTTTCTTTATGAAAGTCTTATGATACTGCAGAACATGACTCCAAATTTCTTAACACCTAGGTTTCAAAACATTGTCATTATCATTGTCAAATAATGATACAAAGAGTTACAAGGCATTTAGACAGACAGACCAATATCTGTAAAAAGAAAGTGCAAGAGAGAGCAAGGTCCTTAATCTCCATGTCCTACTGTAGAGTTGTGATGGATTAAAAAGCCAGACAGGTTTGTTGCCATTTCTGTTGTTATTTAAATCATCAGTGATCCTTACCTCGAAATTCCAGCCCTCTGAGCTGAAAGGTGACAAGGCCATTTCCAATTTCAATCAAGTGCACAAAGGCATTTAAATAATCCGATGCCAGAATAAAACAGTCTCCTGTGTTGTAGTTTCCCCAGCGGCCCAGAATCAAATCTCCACAAAGAGACTCCTGCAGAGATCTTGTCAAATGCTCATAAAAAATGGAGTTGAGATTATTATCATCATTTCCTACAACCAGAGGAGCACATTTGTAAAGAATAAAATTTATAATACACTAAGCCATTCTGTATAAAATCTCATTTTCTTTTTTATTCCTGCATAAAGCTGCTTCTTCTAGCTGGAAGACATCTTCCTGATACTTTATACAATCTACATTTCCTAGGTGGTTTTTAGCCCTTCAGAGAATCAGGCCTGAAACTTTTGCTTAACATGAACAATATTGTAAATAGAACATCAAATTAGTGAAAACACTTATTTCCGACTGAATCAAATCACCTCCATATTTTACAACAGCAAGAATCTTTTGACACCACTGAAAGTTTCTGCAAAGCTAAGTCAATGTCTACATATTGTTCTTAATTTTAAGAAACTAAAAATCATTATTATTTCAGTACATAATCTTAAATCTGAATATTATTTCTGAAATTTTAAAGAATTCAGTTACACAGCTTCCGGTAATTTTGTTGGGATTTTTTTTTTTTTCTTTTAGACCTCCAGGAATTTTTCAAGGCTTTGTCCATGAAGTATCTGTTGGTACTTAAGAGGAGGATATATATTTTAAAAGAGTTCACTTAGTATATTGAGAAAGAACAAAACAAGGTTTGTTCACCACTAGAATTGCTACCACTTCTTTAAAAATAGTAACTGTCCAATTACACATTGCTTGGACCAGTTATCCAGGTGAAAAACACCCCATCACAGTTCGAAAGTGTCTTCTCATAAAGGTTTATAGCATTTAACTGGATTGAAAGTAGCACTTTATGATGGTGATCCATGAAAGGGAACGAACCTTTCACAAACACTAACGTAGTGCCACATAATCCACTGTGGTGTTGTCTTGTGCTTGTACTGTTTTACAGAGTATATGCTTGACATGAGAACTGCTTTTCTTTTCTATAATGCATCAGTGTTTCACCTTCAATACTTTTAAAATGCTGGTGCATTAATAGATACACATGTACAAACCAACATCTTGTAGGTGCATTTGTATACATAAGAGTGTATGTGGATACACAGGTACAGGTACATGTGCATATTTACGTACGTGCATATTTAGGAGCAGATCTAACACGGAGATGAAAACCAGAGGATGACAGGCTATAGCTTCCCCTACAAACTGCTCCTCAGTACCCGGAGAGGAGTAGGCATGTTACTATGCTACTTTTCATCACCGTGGCCATTATGCATCCAGCCCTGGTATATATGTATGTGCAGGTGTGTATGCACATACAGACATACTCAGCTATACACCTTGTAGAATATATTTGGTCAAAATCTAAACAAGTCATAAAACGAATCTTCTAAGCACACATACAAAAGGAATGTTTTGCTTGAGCTATGGGGTTTAAAACATAATTAGCTTCTTAGGATAAATAATAATGCTAAAGGTTATTGCTCTCAGATGTCAGAATGGCCATGGGAAACATCTTCACTCCCTGCCTTGAAATGATAAATAATGAAAGAGCACTATATATGCCTCGAACTGCTAATACCTCTCTCTCCTTCTTGGACACCCTGGATTACACCCATTTCTGCTTGAAGTGTATTTGTTCATGCTACTGATATAATGGATAAGGATAAAAAGGCAGGGGCAGATAAAAATATAACAGCAATAATTACAATGTAAATTTATACCCCCACAATGCAAGCCCCTGACACCTCAGTGGCAAAATATAATCAGCCACAGAACACTAAAGCAGAAGAAACCCATATATGAAACCCTGGTCTCTCTCACTGAGACCAGGATTTGGCATGAAACACTGGTATCTGTTTTCCCCGGAAAGGGCTCTGTCCCACCAGGTGCTGAAGAGCATCAGCTGAGGTCTCTGCATCCACTGACTTGCCAAAAAATGCTCTTGCTTCCCAGTCTCAAAGGAACCACTCCGTGCTGCCCAGGAATGTTCTTTACATTACCGTGGATTTGAGCTCACTTAATGCACCGATACCCAGAGGAGAAACCCACCATCCTTCCTACTTCTTTCTTTTACCCACTCCTGCAAATTTTCCAATTTCCCTCTGCCCTCTCTCTCCGAAAAGGTTTCTCTCCAGGAAGAGGAGATACACATCAGCCCAAACTGCTCAGCAGCAGGTGCACCTTTAAACTGCTGCTTTTTTCCAAAACCTTTCCCTGCCCACAGCTGACCTTCAAGTCCAGCTAGGGTGTCTGCTGCATACTCTGTACAAACAGCAATGTTATGATTAACCAAGCAATTCGCAGTCCAGCAGCTATTTGATCAGCTACACATAACTGAAAAGCAAATACCAAGTGACACAACTTAAACTGGTGCTCTGCTACACTTAAAATGCTCTGGTTTGTTCATACAACATTTAAACCCTTTGCATCTCTTGAGGCAAAGCCTTGATGGTATAAACATATCACATTTTGCAATTCAAGCAAAACACTCAAACTCCCAAGCCATACCTGCATCCTTTTCGATCTGAATTGCCAGTCTGGTGTTCGAATGGTCTGATCTTCTGGTGCTGGAAATAAAGACATGTTGTGCAAACAATTATTCTTTTTAGAAATAAGATTCTCACAAAAACATATTTTTATTTTCTTTTTAATATATCTTCTTATTCTGTGTTTATATCATTATATAGTTCACACTAATCCATTCCTCATTTTACTCCAAGTAGGCATATATAATTATTTTGGTTCAGTATTGCTACTGATTTTGTAGTTTATTAGCACACAAAGCAAAAATGTCTGTATCCCCTCCTCCTTTTCCTCTAACTCTTTCTTCCTCATCTTCCTTCTTGTGTGGCAGAGCCCATTCAGAATTTGGCATCTATGATAATACACAATGCTACATACTTAAATAATTGAACTGGCTCCAGGAGCACAACAGCCAGGTGCCACCAAAACAGTGAACAGAAAGAATATTAAATCAGTCTCTCTTTCTTTCTAAGCCTTAAGGAAAACGCATGGACTCAAGGGGTTTTCTTTGTGTGAAAATATTTCTATACATGAATAAAATCTATGGAAAGACAACAACAAAAAAATCAATTTACTTAGTTTCATCTTTAGTTGGGCAGCAACAAGAGAGTCCCTGGTCATTCTGATCACTTGAGAAAGAGTGAATTACAGGGTCTTAGTCCACACAGACAGTAACTCTGTCTCCCTTATGAATGACACATTCCCTACTTAGTATTTTCATTGTAGAAATAGAATATAAATACCACAGGAAATATGGTTACAGAACAGAAAGCAACTAAAAGGTAGACTGGACTGAGCTTTTATTCCTACTTGAAGTCTGAAAATAGGGAATGAGGAAATCACTGTGGGCAAGTTCATGTCCAACACAAGGGAGTGGTTGTTGTGACTAGGGATATTGAACACCAGAAGTCCAAACCATCTCCCAAGTATCCATTTCCCAATCCTTCAGGGTACAAGTGACAGTAAATACAAATTTCCCTGAAATATTTCTCTGGCAGTGGTGCTTTAGGATTTCGGGACACTTCATTAAGAATATTTTCTCAAAAGTTTTGCCCTCAATCAGTAGTCTTAGCAGAAGGTCTTCAATCAGATACATAAACATTATCATTCCTTAGAAAACAGGATTAAAGCAGAAGGGGGTAAAGACAAAGCCATTTGCCCCAAACGACAGTCAGCATAAGGTTACATGCGACAGTGGTAAGAATTTCATCTGTTCAACAGCCTGCAAACGCAGGGGAAAAGTGCCAAGCCACCACCTCTCCTTGCACAGGAACCAAGGGAGACATCCAGGCAAGGTCCTCATCAAGACCTTTATCAAACTGTGACAAAGGCAGCATGGCCAGGTGGGACTGGCTGGGGTCTGGTTCATTAGGGTGGGCAGCACAGGGCATAGCAGAAACTTTGAGTGGGCTGATGGTTGGCCAGTCAACTTAGAAAGCCCAAATTTAGCTACTCACTATGAGAACTTAGACATGCCCTGAGGAAGACTGCGCCAAAGAGGGTCTAAGTTATGCAGGAGGCTTTCAAACAGCTTAAATAACACTGAAAAAGGATGGTGTAAACCCAGGGTAATGTTGAAGCACAGCAGAGACTCTCTGGAAGTCTGTACATCCTTATCTCAGTATTGGCTCCCAGGATTTCATGTGTCAATATACAGGTTATTTAAAAGGCTGGAAGTTTCTGAGCTGAAGCTATAAGATCATGTTGAAGCCAGGTGGGAGAAAGCTTCTTCATCTACCCTCTACAGCCTCCTCAAATAAGCTGTGGAAAACTGACCAACAGAAAAATTGCACTCAGGCTTCCATGTAGTAGACAGAAAAGGAACAGAATTGCTTTACTTGTACCCCCTACCAGCAACTGATTTTTGCTTTGAAAAAGCATGTTGTTTACAAGAAATACAATTGGAGAGAATATATGAGTCTTAATTAGAATTATTTGTAATTAATATCAGTATGCTATCTACATAGATTAACATTTTATTTGATGTATTATTTATCTTCCTGCCTCTGGTTGGCTCAGCTTATTGTAACTGCAATTTTCATTTCCTATGCAACAGAAAATGGCAACATGGAGGGGGAAGAGCCTTCTAAGCAGTTCAGAACATAAAGAATGATTTTACTTCAAAAAGCTTGTCAGAATTCTTCTACCCTGATATACATCCATCTGCAATTGCAACATATGCAAGAGTAAGCATAAAGATTAGGTTATGGAATTCAATCAATTCTCTATTCTCAGAAGAGAAATGCTGCTGATTTCCAAATGCATATGTTTTAAGTGTATGAGACTCATTAACTTTCAGTCCCTCTGAAATCAGTGTGGCAGTACGAGGTACAAGTCAATACTATTCTTTATCCCAATTTTTTACCAACCTATAAAGCATTTCTGTTCATGAGGCATATTGAGACCCATACAAATCAAGTAATGCTTCAGAAAACTCTAACCTATAATAAGTAGGAATCCTTTTGCCCAGCATGCAGCTCTGGCTCCGTTTCTTTCTCTTTGTTTTTGGGGTTTTTTTTGGTTTTGTTTTTTTATTTGAGAGAAAGATGCATGAAATAATCAGGGAAAATCATGAGTGCTTTGGGAAAGTCCAAGATGGATAATACAGCCTGACTGGGAAGAAGGGGGGTAAACAGAACAGCTCTCACAAACAAGACAAAACCAGGCTCCATTGCGGCTTTATCGTCCATTCCAATCACAGCAACAATTGCTTAAGCAGCTAAAATATGGGCCCTGGGACATGAGACAAGAAAGGATTTATGTTTTCAGACACTACTAGAAAAACTCAAATCTTTATACAGATATTTTGAAGCATAATTTTTACTTTTTTTTTTTTTTTTTTTTAAGATCAAGAGTAAGAGTTTGTTAAGCAAACTTCTGTCCTGAAATTCAGTTTAGTTGAATAAATTCAGTCAGGTAATCCATTTTGGACTGCAAAAATCTCCCACAATTATTAGCAACCAAAGCTATGTTTGTACCTTCCTGAAGGCAATGGGAATTTGCATAGCATTAAACCATAATACACTGCACCTAACAATCAAACCAGTAACGTCTTTTCTCCTGGGCTTTTTGCTGTCGACTAGGACCTCTCAAAGAGAACTTCTGGGATGAGTGGGTGATTTAGGCTTTCCTCCAGTGGCCTCTTGCTTTAAATTTGGTTGTTACCACTCATCCAAGGTGATAATTAGCTCAGTAATTGGATTCCTTCCTGAATTGCATTATTCTATGCAAACCAAGTGCAGGTCCTTGGGCACTTGCCCTAGAGAGCAAGTGACTGTGTTTGAATGTCTTCAGCTAAATCTTCATCAATTTTAAAGTCAAGATCTTGCTTAGTTCCTCAAATCTCTCTCATGTTCTTTTAATCCAGCATTTATACAGGCATTGAGACAATCCACTGGCTTGCATAGTACTGTTCAGTTCATGCCGTTATAACTATTGATTCCCTCTGCAAAACTATGAAGTCACTTCCTATACTTCCCTTGTCCAAAAATGCTGCCTCATTTTTCAACATGGAAAGACTGTCTTCTGCCACTTTACTTTCCCAATTTCCTTAGAAAGGCAGAAAAAAGACCAAAGGGGATTCAGGCAGCCTGGGGAACTTCCAGCGGATGTTGAGAATAAGGCAAATTGAGAGAAAAAACTTCATTGCTGTGTTTATTTCCAGAAGATGAAAACAAAATTGCAGTTGTTTTGCCTTCCTGTTGCTGGATTTTGCCCCAAAACACAAATTCAAGATTTCCCGGATTCCTACTGTGAAGCAAGGGATCTCTACTTTGAAAGAGAACAAAACAAAGAAAAGCAGTTCCCCTTTGGGGGATGCAAGAGATGCCTTTTTTAGGGTAGATCCAAAGTTTATCTTTGTATCCAATGAATTTTAATCCATCTTTCCATGACATCTAACAGGCAAGTCCAACAGAGAAAAACTTTACTATGCTGCAGCCCTATAATTATTCATGGGAGTCTGGAAAAAAAAAAAACCCTCAGCGTTTCCATGTGAATGTCTTACGCTGCTGGCACTATAAATGGAAGGCTTAACATTAAAAACACAGCACTAGTAGTAGGCCATGACAGTGAGGTAGGAGGGCAAATGAGGAGACGGCAGAATAAGCAGGCATCCATGAACATTTGAAGGACACCAGAGGCAAAAACGATGGTACTAATTGGAAGTGTGAGGATGCCCAAGTAGTTTTAAATCAATTTCATCTAAAACACAGAATGATTTCAGTGTGATTATAACAGCAAAGGCTGACAGCCCCTTTGTGCATAACCATGCCCAGGTTTTCTGGGCAGCGGCATGGAAGATATGCCTTAGGTTTCATCCATGTTAATAAAGACAGACCTTTTAAAAATGAAAACCAACTGCTCCTTCCTCATCACTCGCTCTGATTTTTATTTTTCATGCTTTGTTCCTGCCCTCCTTCCCTGACTGCTTCAGTGTTTCATCTAACAATAATAAAAAGTGGCTTTGATTGCACGCTAGGAAACTAGGGGAGGGCTAAGGTATAAAAAGTTCCAGTTGTTAAAGACAGCGCTGTTGAAGGATCCTTTTAAAACATAGGAAGATATTATTATCAATAACATTTCCTGTTCTTAGGGTTTCTTTACTTTCTTAAAAAGGTTATTTTATAATTCATTCAGAGAGCTTCTTCAGTTTGTTTTTTTGTGGTTTGTTTGGGTTTTTTTTCAATTGTTGTGGATTTTTGTGGTTTTTTTTTATTTTTTTAAGTGTAAAAATCAGAACTGCAGTCACTTGTTGAGATACTACTGAGCATATTTGACAGATTCTGAAGCCCTTCCTGAAGATGAGGTTTCTGTGCTTCTGTAGCAATAGGGATGCAAATGAGGTGTGAATCTGAGATCAAAAGCTAAGTGCCCAAAGATGGATTAAACAGCCCATCTAAGTGCTCTGACATTCAACGGTTTAGCTGAGGAATTCTCCTCTTATTTGTAAGCCAGGTCGTTTAAACATCTGTGTACTTGAAAATATTCACTAATGCCACTAACCAAAAATGTCATCAATATCCCCACTTTTGTCTTATTTGTCTAACTTGCTACTTAATTTCTTTCCCCCTGTCTGAGTATGCTTTTTCTTTTAAAAGGCATTTAGTCACTATATTCAGATATTTTATACAATGCAATACAAAGTTTTATAAGTGGAAGGATTATGCCATCTGTACAGACCTGTTTGTGCTCGCTCTTGTATCAGTGAAAAAGGGCTGGGACGCTGACACTCCTGTAAGGATGGGGCTCAGCACAGGACCCAGCATCACAGCTATACCTCACTGCCCACAATTCATAGATGTACTTTTAATTTAAAAGCAAATTTGTTAATTACACACAAAATACGCATCTGAAATACTGCAGGTGAGTGTTATTTTTCTGTTTTCCCATGGTAAGTCAACATAAACATTATAGGAAAGGTACTATGCTGTGCTCAGCCCTGAGTAAAAAGCTCTGCAGGACTAATCACGGAGACATGGTGGGA
>NW_010309595.1:0-2546 GCF_000700745.2 Antrostomus carolinensis
CCAGTCTGGGATTCTGTGATTCTATGAAATGTCTTCACAGACCTGTTTTTCAGTTAGTGCTTGGTGTTGATTTCTAAAGGATAGCTCCCTTCGGCAGGTGGGGTAATTAAAATCAATGATCACTTCTAACAAACTTGATCAGGGTCCTCAAGTTCCTGCCTCAGCAAACAGTGGGGAACTGGGCAGAACTGGAGGGTGCGTTGTTGCAGCAGAATGGATGGCCCATAAAAATTAAGGCAATGGTACAGCTGTTCCCCTCAGAGGTCCTTTCCAACCTTATTTATCCCATGATTCTAAAGGTAAATCTTCTCTTTGTCTGAATGCCCTGCAGGCCGAACGCTCCAACAGACGCCACCGTCCCATTGGCATTGGGGTGCAGGGCCTGGCAGATGCTTTCATCCTGATGAGATACCCCTTTGAGAGCCCTGAGGCCCAGCGCTTGAACCAGCAAATTTTTGAGACCATTTATTATGGTGCTTTGGAAGCCAGCTGTGAACTTGCCAAGGAGCAAGGACCTTATGAAACATATGAGGGTTCTCCTGTCAGCAAAGGAGTAAGTAGCAGGAACTGTCTTGTGCCAAAGCTGTGAAATGCAGAGAACGTGACTGTGCCTGGTCTTTGGTGCAGAAGGAGATGTGTGACTGAAACACCTCGGGCTGGTGGTTCTGCAGCACTACAAATGGTGCTCGAGTTTCCCTCCAGCTTTTGTCTTCTTGAGAGGCTGAGGGAACTGGGGGTGTTGAGCCTGGAGAAAAGGAGGCTGAGGGGAGACCTTGTGGCTCTGTGCAAGTCCCTTGGAGGAGGGTGGAGAGAGGTGGGGGTGGGTCTGTTCAACCAAGGCCCAAGGGACAGGACAAGAGGAAATGGGCTCCAGTTGTGGCCAGGGCAGTTGAGATGGGATGTGAGGAAGAATTTCTTTGCTGAAAGGGTTCTGAGGCATTGGAAGGGGTTGATGAGCTTCAATGGCTTTTCCAATCCAGGCCATTCTGGGATTCTTAAGTGCAGTAAGAAGATAAACTGAGGTGCAGAGAGCAGTGAAAGAAAAGTGCCTCTCAGCCTGTGCTGGCCGTTCCCTGCAGTGCAAGGGAAAAGATTGAGGGTTTGTAAGATTATGATACAGGAGCTTCTCCGAGGCCAAATTGTAGGGAATAGTTAATAAGAATAACAGGTCAATGTACAATGTGGTTTATAAAACACAAAGAGAGTGCTCTGTCTCATTTGGACTGTGCCTGTGTTCTTCAGATACTTCAGTATGACATGTGGAACGTCACCCCCTCTGATCTTTGGGACTGGAAGGCTTTGAAGGAGAAGATTGCTCAGTGAGTAGTCTCACAGGGTTTGTATTAGATGTAAAATACGTTTGATACGCCCTGACTGACCAAAGACAAAGGATAGGGTGCAAGTGTCAGAGTGGTCTGTGTGTTTCCCCCACCCTGGTAGATCTTTCTCCAAACCTGCTTTGTGGATGGCTTGCTTCCATTTTTGTTCTTACGAGCCAGAGATCCCACCCCAAGACTCTGCTGTATTTGAGCTCTTGTTTCATCTTGGATGCATCAGCAGAATGGTTTGTGTTCTTGTTAAACAAATGTAGTGATGAGTGAGACAGAGTCCTCTGGGCTTGGGACTCTAAACTCTTTCCCCAGCTGACAGGGAAAAGCAGCTGAGCCTTGAACGTCCTGAAGACAGAAGTTGCTAAAGCGTAATGTGTTTGTTCAATTTGTGTGGGTCTGATTTTTAAATTTAGTAGAACTCCACTGTCTTGTGTATGGAGAGGCCTCAGGGTCTTCATGGGCTCCTCGTTTTGGTTTTGCCTGGGTGCTGTGAAGTGCCTTTTTTTTTTTTTTCCTATGCAGACTTTCTCATGACTAAATAATTAGGGAAAGCCCCTGATTAAAGATGAAAATAGCAGAGACTGCAGTTATGCTTCCGTGTTGACCCATGTTAAAAGTTTAGTGGAGCTTCCCTTTTTTTACTGCAGCTCATCTGAGGGTTTGCAGGATACCCTGAGAAGATGAGATCTCTGTGTGAGCTGAGTTCCTTATACCGACCCTCTTAGCTCTTAGACAGTATATAGACAAGATCCAAGAGTAGCACAGTTTGTCTTGTCTCACTTGGTTGAAGCTTTTTAACTAACTCTTGACTATCATTATAGATACGGCGTCAGAAACAGCCTTCTCCTTTCTCCCATGCCAACTGCTTCTACTGCTCAGATCCTGGGCAATAACGAGTCCATCGAGCCCTACACCAGTAACATCTACACACGCAGAGTCCTCTCAGGAGAGTTTCAGGTAAGCGAGGCAGCTGTGGGGAAAGAGCTTTTCTGGTTTCATATCTTTGGTGACTTTGACTGCTAAGAAGGACAAGTTGGAGGCCACACAGCTGGTAACTGAATTCAGTTCAATGTTTGTGTTGAAGGCTGAAAGCACCGAGGGGAACCTCTACCCTGTACTATGTGCTGTAGTGGTGCAGCTTTCTGTACTGCACAACAGTCATTGTGGGATATGCAAAACTGAAAGGAATCACAGAATCAGAGAGTTGTGAGTTGG
>NW_010309596.1:0-8560 GCF_000700745.2 Antrostomus carolinensis
ATTATTATTATTATTATTATTATTATTGTAACAAATAATAATAATAACATCACCACCAACATATAAAAATGAGTGATGCACAATGCAATTGTTCAGTACCCACCGACCAAGGCCCAGTTTGTTCCCGACTAGCGATACCAGAGGAGGATAGAGATCCCAAAACTGCAATCCTGGAAGAGTGAGAAAGCTTTCTGGCCAACCCTCATTTACATACTGAACATGATGTTATATGATATAGAATACCCCATTGTCTAATTTGGGTCCTTATTTTTTTTTTAAAAGAAAAACTTTCTAAGCTTACTGAGAATATTTGCTTAATGGATTAATATCTCCTTTTCAGGGTCCTCTGCTTGTCATGGCTTAAACTCACCAAATACTTTGTTTTGTATGATTTCCAGTCTGCTTTGGAAATGGAAATGATTTTGATAAACAGTTGAACTTTTGAATGCTTCTTTGAACTGAGCCTCCAAGGCTGCAGTGACTTTCCTGTTGCTAATGCTGAACTGTCTCTGATGTTGATGAAGATGAGGGGTGGTGTATGATGTTGATGCTGAAGGTTAAATAGTGAAGACAAAAGCCCAAGATAAAAGGAGGCCTTTGAGCATGAATTATCCCATGGCAAAAAAGTGACAATATAGCAATCTTTTATAGAAAATTTTACCTTTTTGACAAGGGCATGTCTAGAGTTAAATGACAAAATGGTAGGTCTGCCCTTTGCCTTTCATGTCGGTAATAACTGACCGATATTTCTTCCCATAGCATGCCTTATCTAATAGAAGATAAACAAGGGACAGCTGAAGAATCTAAGGAGCCATAAGCCTATATGGAAAGTAAGTCTAACAAGTTGAAGATATTACAGGCATGCAGATTGTGCTCTACACTTCATGCACAGAGGGACCTGACTTTCAGAATACAAACCCAAGAGTTTTTTTCTACATAACTGCAATAAGACTGATGCACAGAATTTTTTAAAGTATGTCTAATGTCAGATCACAGCGTCCAGCCTCAGGGCTATAATATTGTGCTTCAAGACAATAATGTAAAATTTATCACTTCTATGATGTGGTATCCATGTTGTGTTCCATGGTTTTGATCTCTTACTGTGCTAGTATTCCTCTGTTTGAAATCTCCTTCAGAGGTGAAATCTGATTTTGGAAAAAGCTCTACAGAGGTAAAAGTGGTTATGGTAGAGTGAGAAGTTTGAGTCTTTGCACTCTAATTGTGAGAAAAGGGTTAATAGTGTGAGTTACCTGCTTAATAATTTCCAAAGCTTTTTTTCCCAGTAAGTCATCATAAATATTCAGGAAGGTCCTCTTTTAAACTGCAAGAATATGTGATAAGTACTTTCTATCCTTTGCTTTTACATCTTATAGAGTCCAACTTAAATCCTCCCAGAATGGCTCTCAATCTTTTTATTGTGAAAAGTTGTGGTTTCTTGGAGTAAGAGACTCATGTAACACTGGATACTTGTAACTGAAGGTGCTAAACATGAGCAACTATTCAGCTGGGTCCCCCAGCTCACTTGTTCTTCTTGGTAGAGTCCATTAAGTCAACTGCTAAGAAGCACAAGGATATGTTCTCTCCTCCACCTTAGGTTTATTAAGACCTGAGAATTTCTGGCTTTCACCAGAGGCCTGGCAAATACTTCATTTGGCTTTGATATTTGTTTTAAAATAAAAACTTTCACCTGAAAAAGCAAGCCAGATTGATAACTAAGTCTTTCTCTGGCAAAGACATCTCTCAAAACCTGTGTCATTAGATTTGTAGAGTAATATTGTCACACTACATCAATAACTCTCACCTCTTGCTTGGTTCTAAAACTTTCTCACAGTCTTACTTAATTTTTCTAGTCCATAGCAAGTAGCTTTCTGCCTCTGTAGTTCGTGGCCTGAGGTCCACTATGGAGGAGTTCAGGATAGGGTAGGCTCTTCAAGGAGTTGTATTGAGAAGAAGTGGATGCCAGACAACTGTGCATGCCCTGCCTAGCTGATAGATAGTGATGATGAGAATGTCTTTGTTCTTCCTTCAGTGATTTTACTGTACGACAAGTTCATTCTCCCATCCCACAATGGCATTTCTTGGTAGAGCTCCTGTAAGGAAGTGGGAGATAAACTGCAAACCTAAGTGTTGTTTTTTTGTTTGTTTATTTGTTTGTTGGGTTTTTTTGTTTTTTTTTTTTTTTTTTTTCAGTGGCAGGTAGGATTTAGGAATGTATGGTTTCCTCCTCGGTAGAACACAGTGACTTTGAAACATCTTGTGAAACTGCAACTATGTGGTGTAAAACTTCATTTGAGAAACTGGTCACAGGGAGACTCTGCAAACAAACTGTAACTTGAAATGTGTGGCTCTTCCATGTAGCAGTTTTTATGACCACTTTGTTCACTGTTTGTAATTTGGTGTCACTTTTATTAGAACAGGCAAGTTTGTGTGGTCTTCTGTGACTCTTAGAGTTCATAAGCTGCTGCAGGCTTCTTCTCAGAGAAGTTTTGGAAACTCCTAAAGGAATACTGCGAGGAATCTAACTCAGTAGTAGGCAATCTGCACTGTCATTTTCTTCCACACAGATGAGCACTAGGAATCATACTGTTTTAATATCTGATATAAAATTTAATATAAACAGTTACGAATTTGCAATTAGTAACTAGAGAGAGTTTGTCAGAATTTGGATACTTTGAATTTCACTGCTTATAATCCACAAATCATGGTCTTTGCTTACAAAAAAGATTGAAGCAAAGTGATATTTCCTATTAGAATAATGTCACATTATATTCAATGGGCAAACTTTGAAAGTCTTATAAAAAGTGAAAACTAAACTAACATTAAATGTTGGAGTTCTTTTTTGCTATTTATGCACCACATATAATACCAAGCCTTTAGGATATTTTATACATTTATACATATGCAAGTACATAAGAAAATAATAAAATGCCTACCACTATATAAGACTGAAGTGAGCTATCTATATCCTAAAACAAGTAGGATGAGATTAACTCAGAGAAGAGAGGATTTTTTGAAACTCATGTAGAAGTAGAGCATGGCATGCTCTTAAAAAAAAAAAAAAAATCAAATCAGCTTGATTCTTCCTGGTGCAGCTCAACATTTGAAATGTTTGGTGGTGGAAATGGTATCTATATGAGCTGGAAGTACAAAGACTTTTTACACACTACAGACAGCATGTCTCTGTGAGATCAGGATTTGAATGACTTCATTAAGAAATGCATGAATGACGTATGACGATCAAATCTGGCTTTAGGACCTTTCTCTGCCACAGATTTTGGAAAATAGGCATAAGAGAAAGGAGAAGAATGGGATGGTTAAGCAACGTGGCTGTTTTTTATTTGTGGCCATTTAGTGAGAAAAAGTGTTTGAAATTTAGTCCAAGAAGAGTATGAATATACAGAATTTAAAGCTGGTGAAAGGAGAAACATCTGAGGAGGAAGGCAAGTGGATCAGATGAGCAAGCAAGCAAATAGTTACTTAACAGTCAGCAATTAACAGTTTGAATTTCTAAAAAATTGCTGGATTTTCCTGTTGTGTCATGTACTGTTTCTTTCACACAACTTGTCCGGCAATAAAATGGCAGTGTTTCTGAATATTGTTCTCAGATAGTTTCTACAAAAAACTAGTAGTTTTGAAGTCTCCAGAATGATATAATTTCTATGCTTACCCTGCTGTGCCATAGTACATTTTTACTGACAAACATAATAATAAATCAGTAATTTCTGGTATATTTCATTTAGACTCTAATTGCAATTCTAGCTCATTATTGATATTAATGATCCAGCAACTCTAACTCTTAAGGGATGAACAATGCTGAAATCATGGCCCATAAGCTTGCTACTCTTTTAATAGTTTCAAATGAGAATTAGAATATGTATGCAAGTTGGGTGCTAAAATGAATGGGAGTCTTTCAGCCCTTTTGAGTCAGTTCATTTTATTGGAAATCAATGTAATGGTAATACGGATGGGTGTTCTGACTAGTAGCTGAGCAGTATCCTCGGCCTGGGCACTAGGTGTCAGTCTCAGAACTGATAGAAAAGAGCCTTGAAAAGCTACTGTGGGGTTGAACTCTGCAACAGTATGTTTTTCTTAAATATCGGGAAACTGCACTGATTATTGATGTATGCACAAACATGAGATAAGAAAGGAGAAAAGTGTCTGAAGAGGGTCAGTGCTTCTTTCCTAAAGAGTTCCTACGATGCTTAGTGCCGCATTAGGGAAAAAAAAAAAACAAAACCCAAAACACAAAAAGAAAAAAAAAACAGAGAGAGATAAAGAAGAACCATGATATTAATTCAGGAATGTTGCAAAATTGCTGTGGTGTCCTTCTGCACTCTTAATCACCTGGATCTGGCTGAGGGAAAGTGTGAGGCATGAATTTCAAGACAGCTTGTGTCTCTACGAGCAGTGTTGACATGTCCAAACTGACTTGTTTTGGGGTTTTTTTTTTGGAAAATTTTATGTACCTATATATGTCAAATGCTTAAGAAAATATAGTTTCTGACAATGCCAAAGAAACTTGAAGGGTATAATCAAAAGGGCAACATCTAGCATAACCCTTGGGAAAGAATGTGACTTTACCTTTAGTTGAGGTGTCACCTGACATCCCTGGTCAAATGCAAGAATACTGATGGGTAGCTAGGAAAAGTAACATTTTGGAAGATTACTGAATGGTAATTGTTCATTGACCAAGCAAAATATTTTTTTTTTGCTAATTGGTGAATATAAACATAGCTGCCCTCACTGATCATGGGAAAAAAAAGGTTTATGTACTTCTAAAGTATAACGTTTATTAGCTGACATGATTTAATTCCAGCATTCATAAAGTTTCCCAGTAGATATAAGTTCATATTACAAAATATGGATAGGGATTCCAATTGGAAATTGCCCCATATTTAAAAGTGATAATTCAAAGAAACTCAGTTAAAGTGATCTCTTATTTTCAAAAAGGAAATGTCCTTTTTGCTAGGTCTGGGAATGATTATGCCTGTCATCTGTCTGACGTGTATTTATGAACATTCTCCACTTTGCTGTGATCCATAGGTGTAATTCAGACACACACTTAAGTCTGATTTATTCACTGACAAAATTCATACATGAGTAAATTCTATATGATTGTTGCAAATCTACAGAGAGACTATTATTCTCTACTAAATCTTGTAGGCTATTATAAATTAATAAAAAATTCTATTACATATCAATAGATACTTTATTTCATCCTTGTTATATCTCTATAGTATTTTTATTGTTCTTGAGTCAAATACTAATCACCCTGTATGAACAGAAAAGCTTGCAAAATTTTGAGCACATGCTGATATACACAATGACTCGGAAGTAATATTCATTGCAAACCCCAGCATTTGGATTGTAGGCACTACAGATTATCTTAATACTTTGTAGTTTAACAACCTGAAAGCTGTTATTAAATGAGAACTCTTTCAAGATAGTGTTGTAACAAATTCACACCTAAACAGTCAAATGATAAAGATCCTTTTTATAGCATTTTAGTGTCTTCGTGTGCAACTAACATGTTGTTTATGTAGTGCTACTGATGTTCTCACCTGATTCTGAACAAAGAGAGAGCTGGTGGAATTCATAATTCTTGGCTGAAAGTTTTTGGCAGGTGGAGAATGAGCTGTACAATGAAGCTGGTGAAAACTTTTACAAAGTTTCAAAATAACTATTGCTAAAGGAGTGGTCTTTAACTACAGTTTAGGAAACCAGAGCAATTGTCTTGGTAACTTGAAGCACACAATGTCTTCCATAACTTCTCTTGACTTTAAAGTCAAAATACAGAGAATGATTATCAGTTCTGGAACTCTTGCCTCTTAAATGAAAACCTTGCTCTGTTATGTCACGCTAGAGAAACACCCCCTATCAATGCTGTTTAAATATATTTTTAAAAGTGTTTTCCTTTCATCATGTACTGTTTTTAAAGTTAACTTTGATATTTGCATAAGTAGGGCTTAGTGTACAGGCATATATTCCTCTTCTTGAGAAGACCTGGCTGACAGTTGTCCTATTGCTTTTGAAACAGTTGCCAATAAATATACAGTACAGCTGTACATAGTGACTCAAATCTGGTAGTCTAACAAAACAGTTGGAAAAAAAGATGGAAGACAATCAGATGTTTTCGAATATCATCTATCTTTGGATCTCCTATATGTCAATGCTCAAATTTCATGTTACATAGATGGAATAGTAATGATTTAACAAGCCTGTCATTTCTCAACCTGATAACTTCCCTAAGACCTCCGCTTCTTTGTTCCAGCACTAGAATTCTGTTAGATGGGTTTGTTTCTTCAGTGTAGTAATAAAGTCAGCTGAGAAGATAGCAACTGTCTTTAAGATGCTTTAAGTACACATATTTTTGAGAACATGGATCACTATTGCATGTATGTTTTCCTGCTTAAGTTGTAGTGTCTTGGGAAGAAGCACTTTCAAACCAAATTCAATTTTAAAATAGTTGAGATGTCTGCAAACTTTCTACTATTTGTATATGTATCCTATTGTAAACCACAGTTTTTTCTTGTTAGTGTGTATAGTTTATTGTTTTCTCAACTTAATCATTAATTGTAGGGGAGAATGTGCAAAAACTTATTTTATCATACTAGAATTTTTCTTGTGAAACTTCAGCCGTATTTTATGAGTAAGATTTGGTAGGTTTAAATCTGAACTGGTAAGAGTATGATTTTTTCTCATATGAGACTTTTTTAAGCATTGTTGTTGTAGCCTGGTAAACATGTTATATGATTTGATAAGCATCTTGAGTATCACAAGTTTGGTGATGTCCCGGAGAGAAGCAGAATATGTGATTTCATTCAGGTAGTGACAGTGGACCTTCCTGAAACTGGTTAATACCAGAAACTCTTCAGAAGCCTTCTAAATGGAGTAAAAAGGAAGATCTTGGACTTAGTTTTTCATGTTATCATCTTCATTCTGATTAATGTTCGTGATGAAGTACATGCAACATAAAACTTTGACTGTGGGAACCTGGATGTATTTGCAATGTAGGATCTTTGACGTGTCTGATATTAGAGGTCGACTCATCTCTTCCCTGATGACCACGCACAGTTTCCCAGTAAACTCAAAGATAAGAAATAGCTTTTCATTGGAAGGCAGATGTAGAACAAAGGGAATTTATCTAACATAATTTTTTAAGCCTTGGATTCAGTTTTGTACTCTGTCATTGACTTTCTGACAATTTTATAAAAGATCCTTTTAACCAGTTTTTCAGTAATATTTATATACGTAATTCTTTGAAAAGACAGGCCTTGCGCCTTTTTTACTTTCACTACCCCATCTAAGAAGTGTATCTACAGTGTCAACATACATGAGAAGGTAAGTGAGAGATTGAAGACACAGAGGTCTTGAAGACCATTGGCTGCTTCTCTAATGGGTGTCACACAATTATTCCTCAGATGAGGAACAGAATGAACAGCAGCTGATGTGCTGAATTTAGAGGATTCAGTGATATATGTTATTTCTAGTACTGTTGGAATGCACGATTTATGAAAACCTTTTTGCTTACCACTAGGAAAGTGCTCCTAAACCTTTTTAGGAAGAATACTGATGTTGGATCCATCTTTGCATATATCCAGAAAGTGAGGTTTATTGATTGAATCTATCACTCTTCCCATACGTCACGACAGCAGACTGCTCCTCCAGCAGCTGCTTAGTCCAGTTCTATTCTGTTGTTGTCCACTTAATGCTAATTTCAAACTAAAAAATTGTACCTAGTAAATTAGGAAATGTTTTGTCAATACCTGGGATGACTCATTGTTTGTTAAGCACCTTGCAAAACTACACCAAGGATTATTGCCCTTTAGAGATTTCAATAACTACTGAGTGTGGAAGTTTGGCAAACGTATTAAGGTGTTCATATGAACCTGGAAAGATTTAATCTGGTTTTCTGAGAAACAGAAAGCTCTGTTCTTTAAAATAAGTCCATTCAGAAAAAAAGGTAACAGTGACAGTGGAACTAGTATTGTTCTTGGAGTAGGATAGGGGGAGGCTCAGATTTCTGCCCAAAAGCTAGGGAGAGCCACAGGAATTGTTGTTTTCCATAGTACTAAGAAAAATATGTGAAAATGCTCAGTGGACTTTAAAAAATAGGGGGATTTCTGAACTAGTTTTAAGGGAAAGATGAAAATGAGCTTGTATGATATTCAAAACAAGTAAGCTGTGACTATGCACTGTCACTAGGGTGAAAAAGCAATATTGACTTAAGTATAGATTTTTCTCTTGCTGAAACTGTCCTGCCCAGTTTATGACAATTTTAACTGTGCAAAAAGAACCTACCTCGTATTTAAAGTGGTGGCTGTGAACTTAGGGTATTTTTAATGTGTCTGGGTTTGAGACTTACCTTTCCCTTTTGAAAAAGGCAACATTTCAGTTTTCTGCAGTCATTGAGCCATCTATATAAATCAGAAAACAAGAAGGGTAATGATCAATAGAAGACAATGCAGCCATTGGTTCCAGCCAACATGGGTTCATGAGAGGAAAGTTGTGTTGGGTTTATGTGTGCGTGGGGGGGGCTGTTTTTTTGGTAGTGGGGGAA
>NW_010309597.1:0-1481 GCF_000700745.2 Antrostomus carolinensis
TTTATTTATTTTCTGCTACTGCTGTACCAACAGCTTCCAATGAGGATTTGGGTTCTGCTGTGCTAAGAGAGCCCTCAGGAACAAACAGCCTAAGCAGTTGTGACAGTCAAAGGAAGCGCTTTTAGTCCTGTTTTCAGATATAAAGGCAGAACATACAGACTTGCCTGCAATCGTGCAAGAAACCAAGGGCAGAACAGCACCTTGAACTCAGGCCTCTGATTGTCAGATCTGCATTTTCATCACACTCCTGAGCGTACGTATTTGTCTTTGAACCGGTACAGGAGGATATAACACTGCACCAGCGGCGGGTGAGCGCTAGCTCACAGAGCTCCTTCTGCAGAGTGGCTCCCAGCGCACTGAATGCAGAGCTCTCCGAATGCTTTGCAGTCAGCTCTGTGCAGCGTGTCATCCAGGCGTGGAATTCACAGTCATAAGAGGATGTTGAGTCAAAGGCAGTAGCAGAGTTTCTTAAAGGGTTGAAAAACAGTCTGGTTAGTTTAGGCAATGGGACTGTCTTTCTTTTTTTTTTGGGGGGGAGGGGTGGGGAGCTTAGTTTGTACAGGGTCTAGGGCTGCTGGGTCCAAGGCTGGGTGCTGACACTGAGCTGCTAAACTGTCAGACAGAAAATTGGTGACTGTGATTTTCACTGGGAGAAGATTCTCTCTTTTCATTTAGTGTTTTGATTATTTTGCCCAGGAGTAGCAGAAAAAGACTTTTCTCTTGCTCAGAACTTCACCAGAAGTTTCTCACAAAACTTTCAGCATATGTGATGCTCACTAAAAAAGAAAAAAAAAAAAAAGAAAAGCCTATACCAGGCTAGACAGGAAATCTGTTTCTTTTTTCTTTGCACTTTGGTTTCCATCACGGCTGGTGACTGCAGCATGCAAAGTAGCTGGGGTTAGAGCACATCAAGGGCTAGTGGATTTTAGCATGGTTTGTACTCTAGGAAAAAAAAAAAAACCAAACAAAAAAAAACCAACCAAACAAAAAAACAACCCAAACCACCACCACCAAAAAAACCCCCACCTCAAAACAACAAAACAGGGGGATAAATAAAGGGAAGAAAAGAAGTAACAGAAACCATCCATGAGGTCAGGCGGTTAAGTATCTTTGGACTGCCAAGGTGGGGATCTTAAGTGAAGATAATGTATTATGCAGCAGCAAGCTAATGAGACCAGGTCTGTTAAACACGGACTTGGTGTTACTTAGCTCTGGAGTGCTTCAAATTACACAGGCCAGGGTTGTATTTGATCACCTCTCCCGCTTTCACAAAGTGAGCAGCAGGCTTTTATATAATGTACATGATCATATACTGTAGGGAACAATCCTGCACTGGCAGAGGAGGGAAGCTGATGACATAATGGGTCTTCTCCATCTCGAAGTTATGTGATTCATCAATTAAATGAATTCAGTGGGATAAAGCAGCATGAAAGGGCAATTCCCCCGTAATAAACTGCCTGTAGATTAACTCTTCCCTCCCA
>NW_010309598.1:0-1751 GCF_000700745.2 Antrostomus carolinensis
TGCTCTTAGTTCTTCTGAAGCCTACATGGATATGGTGCTCCTTGTAACATGCATTAATTTATATGCTTACAAGCTAGAATATGATTTTTGCTTCCATTCAGGTTTTCTTACTGAGGAAGCAGATCAAAATGTTCAGAAGGTGACATTCCTCCAGGGTATCCCCAGCAGCTCAGGTATGATGCCATGTCCTCTCACATTTCCATGATGGAGTCCCAAGTGACACAGTGCAGAATGGAAAACTGTCAGAAAATCCTAGCAGTGTCTGTGGGGGACTGTGTGGTGCCAGGTATTCAGGCACAGATACAGGTGTCCCTGGCTAATTCTATAATGAAGTTAAGCCTTTGGTTTTTTCTTAGTTCCTGGTCTCTGAATTATTCCTTCAAGTAGTATTAAAACATTAATCTTGAGGGATGATCAGATACTGAAGTAATGGACAAGTATGTAAATAACAGAGGTTGCTTTTTTTCTTAAATCTTTCTCCCAGTTTTGATCCTTTTTCTTTGCCAGGCTGTTCTGGAATTTATTTTTAATATACATCTACATATTCCTTTCTAGAAGATAAAAGACAATGTAAGGAGTTACAGTCTTTAATAGAATCCAGAGGGTATAAGGAAGAGCTGTCTTGCTTTTATGACATGAAAAATGTTGTCTAGCAGCATCAAAATCAAGCACAATATTTTATCTTCACATTTCTCTTATACAATAATCCAGGGATACAAAACTATGTTTTGGACATAGGATAAATTAACTCTTTGTGGTTTATGCTTCTTTACATTAGCAGTAATAAACAACACAAAAGAGGTCTGTGCTTTTTTGACCTTGGGATTGGGGCAGTAATTTGAAGATGGTCTTTTTACAGATGATTCTTTTATCAGAGTGGAAAAGGAAGAAAAGCAGCAGGGAAAATGACAGCCTAAATTGGCTTTAATGATTTTATTTAATTCTAAAACAATAAAGGCTAGACACCTTTTACACAGGGTAAGACCGACAAATTATTCATGTGGGATAATTAAAAGCAGATCTCATTCCTCTAGTGTATACTACTCTTTTCCCTCATTGTTACAGTTTTTCATTTCCAGTGTAAATAATTGTCAATAAAAAAGCAGAGGAAAGGAAAAGCTAAAATCAAGATATTGAAATGAGGAATGTTTCATACAAAAAAGTGCCAGTGGAAGAAACAGATCCTAAAAAATATGGCACAACAATTGCTTTGCATCAGTGGAGGAGAAAGAACAAGTATGGGAAAAAAACAATCAAACAAACAAAGCACGTAGAAAAAGGAAAAGGTGATTTCTGGCAATAATTCTGGCAACTGGAAATAATCTATGTTCAAAGCATGTAGAAAAAGGAAAAGGTGATTTCTGTAATAATTCTGGCAACTGGAAATAATCTATGTTATTCTGTTTGTTTCTTCATGCCATCATGGGGGGAAAAAAGCTAACCATGAGCAAAATATTTTCAGTAAGTTGTAAATACAACAGCTCTCCATCCTTAAACACATTTGGAAAGGCTGAAACTATGCTCAAATTCAAGCCATGGGGGGTGGGATGGAGAGGGCATTGTAGTTGTATATGAGTTAAAGGGAGGAATTATCTGGAAAATCAGAGTATTTAGTTCTGGTATTTTAAAGGTATTGACTTGTTTCAATGTAATGCATGTTTTCAATCCAAAATTTACTTGAATGTAAACATTAAAAAGGATTAAACTACTGTGTGGAGGAGTTGACATGCTGGAGGGAAGGGATACCATCC
>NW_010309599.1:0-1046 GCF_000700745.2 Antrostomus carolinensis
AGCCCCAAAATCAGAGCCAGCGTTTTCCTGCCCCTCTCCCTGCTTAGGGGCACGGGGAGCTGCTTTCGATCGCTATCGCCAAATTTCGCTGGTTTCTTAAGAAGGGAGACTAAAATATCACCATTGCAGGAAACGCACAGCTGCTAAAAGTTGTTAGTAAAGAGCATCAAATCAGCTCCTCAGCACTGCTGTGAAAGGTTTGGTTTTTTTTTTTTTTTTAAAAAAAAAAAGGAAAGGAAAGGAAATTTTATTTGATTTCGCAGTCCCATTTTGACATGCTCAGTGAGTTGCCGTACTTGGCCAATAAAATCCTACGAGTTTGCAAAAAAGGTATCAGTCATCGTGATAATAACACCAAGAGCAGCGCTCGGAGCAGCGTGCAAACCCGGTAAACGCCTGCCCGGAAAATCCAGACATTTGGAGCTGAGTTTTGTTGTTTCAGTTTGGCTGCTGGTGTAAACGGCGTGTAGCTAAATAAGAAGTGAGAACTGAGGGGGAGCGGCGGGGGGCAAGGGAGAGGCAGCAAGCCCTTCTTTCCAAAAGGCGGAGTTTTTTTGAGGTCATTTCATCCTGAATCTTTCGTCATTTTCCATCTAAAAGAAAGGTGACTGGCCGATGTTCCCAGTCCCTCGCCCGGCTCAGGGGATGCGGTAACTTCGCGCACAGATTACTTTAATCAAGGTGTTAAAATGTTCTTGGTTCTTCCCCCGATGCTGACAGTACGTTTCATAAGAGGTCGGTGTAACTGTCCGAGCTCGCTGCAACCTGGATTAAACTATGAGTCTTGAGAACATGGACGTTTGGAGCTTAATCGTTGTTACTTTTATATTACATTACAGAAGGAATATGGAAAGCTGTTTGGTAAGTTTTTGATAGGATCTTCACAATTTCCTTGTCTATCTTAAAAGCAAAGTAGCGTGCAACAAGTAGTAACTTTTCCCTATAAGGCATCTACTGCCTGTGCAGGAAACAATCGGTATCCCTTCGGAAAATAAAGTACAGCGTTTAAAAACTTGGAAAAACCCCTTGTCTTCTGCTTAAATTAG
>NW_010309600.1:0-2287 GCF_000700745.2 Antrostomus carolinensis
CAAGCACTGTCAGGGAACGACCGACCCCCCAGGTCCCACCTTACCCTTCTCTCGGGGTGCAGAAGTATTATTTCTTTCCAGAAGTAAAGGATGAGGAACCAGAAAATCTCAGATGGGGATGGTCTTCCCACCCCGTCCCCCTCAGTGCCATCCCTCCCCAGCCACCTGCGCATCATCATGGCAACACCTGGTGTTTTATTTATTCAAACCTTTCTTTTCTTCATTTTTTACAAGTGCTTCTCTTCTTAATTTTGGATGCACGTGCTCTACAGCACACATGACTACACAAGCAGATCAGGTTTGTGTCCATGCTTGAGCACTGGGTCTTTCTGCCTGTAATCCCTTTGTGGAGTTGGTTAAATTGTTAAGCAATTGGTGAAGACAGTTGTCACAAATCTACCAGTCATTTTCTTAAGCACTCCATACAGAGACACTGTGGTGAAGGTCAGACATAATCATTTTCATGAAGACTCAGACTTCTCGGACAATTTTCTGTCTCACTGCTGACCTTTGGGTGTTTTTCTTTCCTCTGAGCTTTGTCTAATGCAATGAACAATAATCATAAAGAAACATTCACAGACATTAAACCATAAAACCACCCTACTGAATCCCAGTTAGTACTCATGGGGATGATGATCATTTGGGTTAAAGATTTTTTTTGGACAGTAGCAATCAGATTTTGTTGATGTACTGGCAAACGCCTGTTGTTCATCTCCAGTAGATTTAGGTAGGTGAGCTTACTTTTTCAACAGGAAGTAAATAATTAAACTTAGGGAAAGGTATTGTAAGCTAAAGATTGTTGTGAAAGTTATTGTAAGCTAAAGATGGTAGGAAAAGAAAAAAATCTGAAAACTTGTAGGGAAAAGGGTAGAATAATTCAATATACTTGTTCCATGTTAGGAAAGCAAATGCAACAGTCTGTTAAAGCAACGTTATCCTTGATACTTCAGTCATGCAAAGTCTGGCAATCTGTAGGTATACTTTTCATGTTAAACTACGTTTAAGTCAACTTGCCCCAATATAAACACCAAACTTCTCACCAGATGTATGGAAAAAGCTTCTGTTACATGAGGGAAATGCTGTGGTTGCTTAGACCGCTCAGCTGTTGGGCAGCAGGATTTCTGTGCGGCAGGGGCCCAGCCCAGAGCACACACAAGGGAACAGGAGCGCTCCCTTTGAATCCCGCTCACATCACCAAACCCTGAATTGACTCACTGTTTCACCCAAAGACAGTCAAATGCTATATTTACAGCACATTGCTTTCCAAAGCAACCAACAGCTAAGCAACGGGTCTGTGCCCCCGTGTAGCAGAAACCTCTGAAAATAAATGGAAAAGGAGACAGCTGTAGAGGAATGTCTCGGGGCTGCCGACGGAGGGAAAAGCCATTTCACCCAGTATAAACGTGGCTGTTGGAGATCAAGTCAAAATCCAGAGATGACTGGAGATTTACTGCAGTGCTGGCAAAAACTGCAGACGCCAAGGGTGGGAAGTTGCATCCCCCTCGTCTGGGAGCAGAGATAAGAGAGCTGGCGGGAGAGCCAGGGAGAGCTGGCATTGCCCATCCTGCCATTGCCAAGAGCATGAAAACTGGGAGCACGGTCAATACTGCCCTCCTCCCGGGATGCCTCAGCAGTACCAGGAGTTTCCAGGTTGATTTCTACAGGGCTCTGACATAAAGAAGAGAGACAACAATTTAATTACCTCCAGGGACTGCTTGAGGCAGGGCTGCTGTCAAAGTCAGCTCCCGAGGCTGCATATGTTGCTGCATCCGCTACCCAGACACGCCATGCCGCAAACAGAAAGGTGCTGGGCATGCAAAATGCAGCCACTACTTAGACTCCCATTTAGCTGGCCCAACTTTTAGATCTTCTCCTTAAATCCTCGTGATTTCCCCAGGATCTTATCACGTTTTCAGGTTTCTACCTGTAATATGTAAATCATACAATTATTTTATTTTTTTTAACACAGAATCATGCTGAAAGTTTTACTTCTACTAGGAAGGCAGATGATGGAAAAGTCAAAGTACATCAGCTTAACAAAATCTGCTCCACACTTCCAAAATAAAATGTGTTCATCTTCATGATAAGACATGGCACTAATCACATCTATTAAGGTTTGCCTTAAGTGTAAATAGACATAATCCATTGTGTTTCAGATTTCACTGGGTAATGAAACAGGGCAAATGTCATAGCACTCAAGTCTGTACAGAACAAAAATAAAGCCAGAGCAGCACAGTCCAGTCCTGCCCATGTCTCCACAGAACTGTTCTTTATTTTGGGATTTCCT
>NW_010309600.1:2323-4492 GCF_000700745.2 Antrostomus carolinensis
ACTTGATGTGAAAATGAGAGAGAAGCACTGCTAGAAACATTGGAAAATGTAATTAAATCTCTCTAGGCTAGTACTGATCACAAATTTAAAAATACACATTTAACGCATAATATTATCTCAAATCAAGTGCGAGAAAAAAACTTCATAATATTTATCTCAGGAATTATCTAAATAAATCAGAAAGAATAGAAGGTGTGTTTGTGCCTATTGCAACTTTAACTTGTTACCTGATTCACCGAATGCACTCCCTCAAGAAACACCAAACATTTGCAAATCAGTTCCAAAGTCTAATGGAAAGCTCGGAAGATTTTCAATCTTACCCTAAATGCCATTTAAGATACACTAAATACTCAGGACAAAAGAACAGATTGGCCAGATTTTCTTTGGAGAAAATTCATTTTGCTTGTAATTGCTTGTACATATCCCACCACCACAGCTCATTAATAAAGATGATGTAAATTTTTTAATAGGTAGATATGCAAAAATGTGAATGAACCTGAATATCAAGAGCAAAAGTATGAATGAGCCTGAATATCAACAGCAACAATTTGATGTTGGTTTTTGGCAGGTTTTTTGTTGTTTTGTTTTTTTTTAAGAAAGGGTAATTAATTTTCTGGGAATCTATTTTGGTCCTGGACAAATGAAACTGCTAAAATAATTGACATCATCATCATGACAACTAGTATTTTTTGATATCCTGCTGCAACATTTCACAGTATTTTCATTAACTTTAGAATTTTTAGAATATTAAACTTATACCAGCTGAGACGGATATTGAGAAGCACAAAGCTGCATTACAAACTTCGAGCTCACTGAGAAAGATTTTAACTGTAAAGGGAAAAACATAGATGAGATAGAGTGTGATGCATATCCTGCTAATGGTTTATTAAAGGTATATCTGAGTATACATCATCAGTGTTTAACTTTGAAATCCTGAAAGTCAGATGGATCTTGACCAGAGCAGAGAAGCTCCAGAGATGCTAGAAAATGCTCAGCTATTCCTTCATAATGACAACACAGTAAAAATCCACGTGATCAAAGGGCAGCAAATTTAAAATGAATTAAAGGAACTACCACTTTTCGCAGTTTGAAACAATCCCAGGAATTTAGGCTTTGGAGAACCTGGAGTGAAATGTTGGGATTTTTTTTCTTAATATTATTTTTTTAAAGGCTGGATAATTTTATGACTGTTAATAACATTTGTAACTATGCAAGCTAAGATAATAACAGTAGTAATCAAATCTCATGCTTCAGGGCATAAATTGATTGCATGAAGGGGCTATAGAGGCTTTTCTTTTCTTCCCACTACTGAGTACATGATTTCACAACTGACTAAGTGCATTACAAGGGGAGTGTTTGCTACTGGAGCTAGACAATTGATCTAATCCATAATAACAAATATGACGCCAAAATACAGTGAGCTGCCTATCTGCTTTGCAAATATTTAGGGTCAAATTCGGTGAAATATTTGATAGTTATTTTCCATTTAGTTTCCTACAGTTCTTTTGAAACAAAGCAGTAAAGCATAGATTAAAAAAAAAAAAAAAAAAAAAACATCCCAAAAAAACCAAAACCTAAAGAAAATCAACCATAGAAAACTTAGGAGCAAGAATCTCACAATGAATCTTAAAGACTCAACTTTGGCAAGTAGGTTCCTCTCTAGTTAAGTTCAGATCCAAAGATCAGGATGGAAAACAATCTATTTGTAGAGCATCAAGTCACCACACAGGCTGACCCGTGCATCTCCTATGCCAGCTTGTAAGAACTTGCTTTTGAAAACAACCATATGTTTCCATCAAAAAAGAGGATATGGTCTCATCTCTTTGACAAACAGCCATCGCAAGAGATGAGAGAGCTCATCCTGGAGTTGGGGATTTAGGTTTAATACCTACACAAGTTTGCCCTCTGTTCCAGGACAGATAGACTGAGCTCTGTAGAACACATTTTATCAAGCAGAAACTAATTAAAGTTTCACTGGACTCAACTTGGAGCAAAACTGAACCTCATCTTTGTTAGGGCATTTGCAGAAGGAAAGCTTGAGCTCCAGTGGTGCCACAAGAGGCTATTCATGCTTTTTCCTTCAATTATTCACTAAAGATCCTAGAACCTGTCTATAAAACTTTCTTCTGAATGAAAAGATAATATAATATAATATAATATAATATAATA
>NW_010309601.1:0-976 GCF_000700745.2 Antrostomus carolinensis
GGCAGGACCAGAAGCACCAGAAGGACCTTGTTCACCAGGAGAGCCCTGTGCAAAGTGAGGAAGAAGAGGAGGTTCCATCAGCATCTCAGCTTCCAGGATGTGGGACAGCACCTGGTGCCACCATCACCCCATGGGACTTACAGGAGGACCAGGTGGGCCCTGAAGACCAGAGAAGCCTCTGTGACCCTTCATGCCTCTGTCACCGGGTTCACCAGTTTCACCTTTGTCACCACGGGGACCTTGTGGACCCTGGAGGAAGAGGAGGAAGAAGGTGAGTTGAGTGAAGTCCAGGCCAGCCATTGCCCCCACATCCACGGGGACACAGAAGGATGGAGGAGAACATCAACTTACAGCAGGACCACGAGCACCAGCAGGACCAGGGGGGCCAGCGGGACCTTGGGGACCCTGGGACAGGAGAGAAGGGGACAGGTTAGAACATCCTCCATCTTCCGCTGCCACCAGCTCGGGACAATGTCATCCCAAGTGGGGTGGTGGACACTTGTCTTCCCGGGGAAGCCCTTCCTGTGGGTCTGCAGGATCAGTCCTGGTTCTGGTCAAGCCTGGGGTGACCACCCAGGGCTGGGGAGGGGTGTTGGGGGGGGAGTGGGACACATTGGGCAGAGGGTCACTTACGGTCTCACCACGATCTCCACTCTTGCCAGCAGGACCAACAGGGCCGGGGGCACCGGGGGCACCAGGAGCACCAGGGGGGCCAGCGGGGCCGGTTTCACCACGGTCACCCTGTGAGGAGGAGGAGGAGGAGGAGGAAGAAGAGGAGAGGTCAACATGGACCAGCACAGCCCCATCACCTCACCCCATCAACACCCCATCACCTCCCCACTCACCTTGGGACCAGCAGCACCATCACGACCAGGAGCACCTTCAGCACCAGGAGCACCCTAGGGTGGAGCAGAGACCCCCTCGTTAGGGTGGGGGGGTAACGAGGGTGACACCTTCACCCCTCAACCCACCACCA
>NW_010309602.1:0-848 GCF_000700745.2 Antrostomus carolinensis
GACCAGTTTTCAGCACCCAGGGTTCAAAAAACACGTCCCAGGGCTCTTTGGAAATCCCTGTTTATTAAAAGAGAAAAGTTTTAATAAACCTCCACAAAACAAGGGTCCAGGCTGTGGTTTTTGGAGACTGGGGTTATGGCTTGTGCTACCTGAGCCCAACTAAACTGATCATAGACTGGTTTGGGTTGGAGGGGACCTTAAAGCTCATCCAGTCCCAACCCCCCTGCCAGCAGCAGGGACACCTTCCACTAGACCAGGTTGCTCAAAGTCTCATCCAACCTGACCTTCAACACTTCCAGGGAGGAGCAGCCACAGCTTCTCTGGGCAACCTGGGCCAGTGTCTCACCACCCTCACAGCCAAGAATTTCTTCCTAATATCTAATCTAAACCTCCCCTCTTTCAGCTTAAAGCCATTTCCCCTGATGGTGGAACAGGATTCAGACAAGCTGTGTCCAAGCCCCAGCGTTTGCCCCGCAGGGAAAGTCTTGATTTCTTCAGCTGAACATTCCCATCCTTTATATGTCAGAAAACCACATTTGTTCCTGCAGGACTGTAGAGAAATGAGTGATAAGAGCAAGTATTCATCTCGAGGAGAATTTGGGGAGTAAATAGAATAGAAGTGAGAGTAGAGACACTTCAGCTAAGACGTCTTTGCCTTAAGAAGGTAACACAAGCTCTTCACTGGCCTCTACATTGTGTCCCAGGAGGGTGTCAGGGTGCCCAAGGCCGGCAGCAGAGACTTAGAAAAGGTTGGGGTGAAAGTAGAGAATCCTGCCCGGTCTGAGCTCTGCAGGAACTGTGCCATTCAACGAGCCCAGGACACGCTGGAGAGTTGGGTGGAAAGGAAC
>NW_010309603.1:0-669 GCF_000700745.2 Antrostomus carolinensis
CCCCCCCCCGCCCCCTCCGTGTCCCACCCCTGGTTCTCCTCTCCCAGGTGGGCAGCGCCTTCGTGGATGAAGAAGCTGAAGAGGAGCTCCACACCATCGCCTCTCAACCCACCAAGGACCACGTCTTCCGCGTGGACAACTTTGATGCTCTTCAGGGCATCCAGAAGCAGCTGCAGGAGAAGATCTTCGCCATCGAGGGTACCAGGGCCATGGGGGGGGGTGGTCAGGTGGTGGCCCAGGGGACAGTTGGTGGCCCCCGCTCACCCCTGGCTCCCCCCAGGTACCCAGTCTGCCCAGAGCAGCTCCTTCCAGCTGGAGATGGCCCAGGAGGGCTTCAGCGCCCTGCTCACCCCCGTCAGTGTCCTCAGGGCCACCCAAGACCATCCCCATGGCCCCGGGGCAGGTGGCCCTGGGGCAGGTGGCCCCTCTCCTCCCACCACTGTCTCCATCCCAGTCTGTACTGGTGCAGGAGGGGCCCGTACTGGGAGCGGTGGGCGCCTACGACTGGTCCGGAGGGGTCTTTGTCTACGGCAAGAGTGGTGGGACCACCTTGGTCAACGTGTCCAGAGCTGCTGGAGACACCAACGACGCCTACTTGGGTAAGGGCTGCCCAGGACGGGGACAGACGGGTCCTTGTCAGGGTCCTGGAGATGGTGGTGTCCCCCCATG
>NW_010309604.1:0-234 GCF_000700745.2 Antrostomus carolinensis
TGGGACTCCCCGCACCGCACCAACCAGCAGCAGTGCTACTGCTACTGCGGGGGCCCCGGCGAGTAAGCCCCCCGCCCACCAGGAGGGCATCGCGATGGGTGTTGTGGGGAAAGGCATTTGCGAGAGGAAGATGGGATCAGGGTGGGGATTTTTTCTCCCCCAGGAGAGAAATCCCCAGCTTGCTGGGCATTACGCTGGGGACGGTGCCTTTGCTGCCCCTGCTGTCCACGCCCC
>NW_010309604.1:392-1719 GCF_000700745.2 Antrostomus carolinensis
ACAGTGCTACCGCTGCCGGCAGTGGTTCCATGAAGCCTGCACCCAGTGCCTCAGCGACCCCATGATGTTTGGGGACCGGTACGTCCCTTCCAGGCTTGGCTGGGCTGGTGCTGGAGGTTGGAGCTGGCATCTCGGGGGGGCTCATGCAGGGATGTATGTCCCTGATTGGAGCCCCATCCCACCAAGCCCTGCTCATCTTGGCTGTACTGTCACCACCGACACACAGAGCACCATCCTCATTCCGACCCGTCCCCAGGCCCTACAGGGGATGACCCCCACCCCCAGCGCTCCCCTCCCTGCTGTTTTGCAGGTTTTATGTGTTTTTCTGCTCCGTCTGCAACCAGGGACCTGAATACATCAAGCGCCTGCCCTTGAGATGGTAAGAAGTGGCCCTGGCTCCTTTGGGACAGGCTGGGGTGGCCATGGGGCACCAGGCTGGCTGGTGCCTGGTTCTGCTGAGTCCTTGCCTTGACCCCCACCCCCAGCGCTCCCCTCCCTGCTGTTTTGCAGGTTTTATGTGTTTTTCTGCTCCGTCTGCAACCAGGGACCTGAATACATCAAGCGCCTGCCCTTGAGATGGTAAGAAGTGGCCCTGGCTCCTTTGGGACAGGCTGGGGTGGCCATGGGGCACCAGGCTGGCTGGTGCCTGGTTCTGCTGAGTCCTTGCCTTGGAGCCAGCTGGTGCCTGGTTCTGTTGAGTCTTTACCTTGGAGCCAGCTCCAGAGCCGGGTTTTGATGACGGGAGTGTAAAATCCTGCAGGGTAGATGGGGCTGGTCAAACACACAGTGTATTTTCACCAGGACAAGAGCTGTCCAGCTCCCACACCTGGCTGAAGCCAGAGCACATGGCTGGGGCTCCAGTTAAACCACTGGGAAACTGGGCATTCATCCTGGGAGCGGCATGTCCTCCAGCTCCTGGCCTCAGGGGTCTCACTGTCTGGGGTTTCTCCTGCCTGCAGGCTCTCCTCACCCCTCCCCAAAGCTCAGGGAATGCTGTCCTGGATGCAGCATCCCCTGGGATGTGTGTCCGGGCCAGGGTTGCTTCCCCCGTGGGCTGTGGGAATGGTCCTGGCTTCCAGCGTGAAGGTTTTGGGGAGGTCGTGCTGGGGGCTGCGCTCAGGTGGTGCTGGTGGAGCAGAGCACTGTGGTGGGTACCATCCTGCCGGGGAGAGGGTGGGCTGTGGACCCTCTCAACCCCTTGGCTCCTGCAGGGTGGATGTTGTCCATCTCGCCCTCTACAACCTGGGTGTCCAGAGCAAGAAGAAGTACTTTGACTTCGAGGAGATCTTGGCCTTCGTGAACCACCACTGGGACCCGCTGCAGCTCG
>NW_010309604.1:1763-2036 GCF_000700745.2 Antrostomus carolinensis
GGGGAGCCTGGGCTGGGGCGGGAGGGCAGCTGTGGGAGGGAGAAGTCATGGCCAGCTATTCCCAAAGCCTCGGCTGGGAACAACCAGACCCTCCTTCCCCGCACCAGCTGAGCCCCCAGGGCTGGGGCAGGTTGTCCGGCGCAGGGTGATGCTCACGGTGAAACGGTGGGGCCATGAGCTCTGCCCCTCGGTTGGGTTGGGTTCCCCACTCAGTGGCCACCCACCCCTGCACAGGGATTTCCCTTTGTGTGGGTGCTGCACCTGACAAGTTTC
>NW_010309605.1:0-324 GCF_000700745.2 Antrostomus carolinensis
GCACTGGGAGGGTGGAGAGGGGGGAACTGGGCAAACTGGGAGGACTGGGAGGGGGTTACTGGGCAAACTGGGAGCACTGGGAGGGGTTAGGTGGGTTACTGGGAAGACTGGGAGACTGCAGAGGAGGTTACTGGGAGGACTGGGCTGTACTGGGCAAACTGGGAGGGTGTAACTGGGGCTACTGGGAGCACTGGGAGGGGCTAAGTGGGAGCGCTGCGGTTACAGAGAGTTACTGGGAAGGGGTAACTGGGCTTACTGGGAGCACTGGGAGGGGGTTACTGGGAGCACTGGGGGGGGGGGGTCTGGGGGCACGGGGCGAACGGG
>NW_010309605.1:468-1492 GCF_000700745.2 Antrostomus carolinensis
CGCCGGGCGGGGCACTGGGAGGGAACTGGTCCATACTGGGAGGGAACTGGTCCATACTGGGGAAGGGTCTGGAAGCTTTTAATGGCCCACGGAAAGTCTTACTGGTCTATACTGGTCTATACTGGTTTCTACTGGTCTTATAACATTCTGCATGGGTTCTATACTGGTCTTTAATAAACTATACTGGTCTATACTGGTCTTACTGGTCATACTGGGAAGGGTCTGGAAGCATTAACGAACCATTCCAGAACCTTTTACTGGTTTATACTGGTTCCTACCCCCATCCCATGACCCATACTGGTCCTTTTACTGGTCTATACTGGTTCCTACCCCCATCCAATGACCCATACTGGTCCTTTTACTGGTTTATACTGGTTCCTACCCCCATCCAATGACCCATACTGGTCCTTTTACTGGTTTATACTGGTTCCTACCCCCATCCAATGACCCATACTGGTCCTTTTACTGGTTTATACTGGTTCCTACCCCCATCCAATGACCCATACTGGTCCTTTTACTGGTTTATACTGGTTCCTACCCCCATCCAATGACCCATACTGGTCCTTTTACTGGTTTATACTGGTTCCTACCCCCATCCAATGACCCATACTGGTCCTTTTACTGGTTTATACTGGTTCCTACCCCCATCCTTTAATGGACTATACTGGTCCGTAACTGGTCATACTGGGAAGGGTTTGGAGGCATTAATGGGTCATTCCAGGAGGTTTTACTGGTCTGTGATGGTTCTTACTGGTTTATACTGGTTTCCTGTCTCTTCTGTGGGTTCATACTGGTCTTTTACTGGTCCATACTGGTCTTACTGGTCATACTGGGAAGGGTCTGGAAGCATTAACGAACCATTCCAGAACCTTTTACTGGTTTATACTGGTTTCCTGTCTCTTCTGTGGGTTCATACTGGTCTTTTACTGGTCCATACTGGTCTTACTGGTCATACTGGGAAGGGTCTGGAAGCATTAACGAACCATTCCAGAACCTTTTACTGGTTTATACTGGTTCCTACCCC
>NW_010309606.1:0-18366 GCF_000700745.2 Antrostomus carolinensis
GACAGACAGAGAGAGAGAGAGAGAGAGAGAATCTGCTCAAAATGAATTATCTAATAAATACATCTGAATGACACAACCTCTACCAAACAGGCTGACAGCTGGCAGCACCACTGCGTTTGTCAACCCAGCATGACTCTTTGTTTCTGTTCATCTATAACTGGCTGCTATAAGATCTCCGGGGAGATCTTATAGCAGCCTTCCAATACCTGAAGGGCCTACAAGAAAGCTGGGGAAGGACTTTTCCTAAGGGCAGTTAATGACAAAACAAGGGGAAATGGGTTTAAGCTGAAAGGGGGGAGGTTTAGATGAGATATTAGGAAGAAATTCTTCACTGTGAGGGTGGTGAGACAGTGTCCCAGGTTGGCCAGAGAAGCTGTGGTTGCTCCTCCCTGGAAGTGTTCAAGGTCAACTTGGATGAGGCTTTGAGCAACCTGGTCTAGTGGAAGGTGTCCCTGCTGCTGGCAGGGGGGTTGGGACTAGATGACCTTTAAGGTTCTTTCCAACCCAAACCATTCTATGATTCATCATACTATTCTTCCTACTATTTTAGTTGAGCACTCTTGAGAGCTTAAAAAATAACACATTATGGCATCACGATGTGTTTTGTACAGCCAGCTATTTCATAAGTTCTGCTCATACAGAACCTGTTCTTAAGCTGCCAGAATTGCTATGCAATTGGAGAAATTATTAGTCAGTGCAGTGGGACAGGTAAGGAACCCGTAAATTTGTAAAATGCATGAAGTCTGTTACCTTTGTTGTAGAGCTATCACTAGTAAACAGGCGAGAGCTTCTTCGAGGCAGTGCATTTGGTGGAGCAGCAATTGTTGGGCTCAGTACCTGAGGTGTTGTACTGAAAACAAATGGCACATTATAAACTAAAGTTCTTCACTATTTTTAATAAAAATATCTTTTATCTTTTTTTAAAAAAAATATTCAAGCACTATGGCACAGATATTCCCATTTCAAGGGATGAAAAGAATAAATTTAATCTGTTGCATGTCCTTCCAGCTACTTTTTTCATATATTGATGAAATGGTCTAACTGCAAAGGAGACTGAAACAGACCAGTCATGATGCACAAGCTTCCTATTTATCCACTGAAGTTATTTTGCCTAACAAAAAAAATACACTTCTTCCTCATCCAAAGAGGATTTTTGCAGGAACATCCACACAGGTTGGGCAAATAAAGTGTCAAACTCCTTCAAGAAAGGAAGTGCAAAAGGTAATAGCAAGATTATTTTATTTTATTTTTTTTTCACCCCCTACCTTGTCTGTGGGCCAGAGCTCTGTGTTTGTGCAACAAGAATTGGAGTGACTTCCCGGCTATTTCCACTCTGTGAGAAGACAGATTTTGTTCCAGCTTGGCTTATCCTGCTGACAGTCTGCATAACACAAAGTTTCTACAGGTTTGTTATTATGTCTCTAAGAAATCTCAGTCTCTGCTATACCAAACCAAATCCATTCTATCTATCAAACATTGCACAAAGGATAAATACAGACTCTTTCAATAAAGGGTGAGGGTTTTCTCCCACCTCAAGGAGCATTTATCAAAAGTATTTCTCATTCCACCTGTTAAAATGCCAATAACATCAAGTTTACCAACTTTATGCACATTATTTGAAAGATATAAAAACTCCATCTAGTGGCAAGAAACTGTAAGATGTTTGTGCACGAGTAAAAGGGAATTAAAAGACATAATATTTAAAGTTTCTTCTCCACAGAAAGTTATACAAAAAAAAAGCCAAGAAAGAGATTATTGAATTATCATATTAAAATCACATCCAGAAGCCACCACCACTAACATCACCTCACTGAGGTGCACACTGTGCAACATCCGAGCCTGCTGCTCCCCTCTTTAGCATATCTGTTCATAGCATAAATCAGTATTTCACTAATTAAACCATTATTGTATGATCCTCTGGAGCAGATACAGAAATAAACTACTTCATCATAAAAGGGAGCTGCGTTATGGAGCATAGAAAGTTTAAAGACAAGAGACCTACAGTCAAGTTAACACAGAGCAGCGAGTTACTGCACGTCAGCTGAGCAATGCTTTGTGTGCACACACACTTTTGTAGCTTTTAATTGCCACAAGTTATAAGCATTAATATGAGTTAGCACCAAAACATTGTCTTTATCTTCACGCACCTTCAAGAGAGCTAAAACATGCACTTTGATGCCTATCCTGGCACAGCTAAGTGTGGGAATTTAGAACTGTGATAACTTGACTGTGAATCTGAGACCTAAGTTAAGACAGACATTCATTGTCTGACGTGTAGATTTCCTATAAAGGATTCAGAACAGGTTCTCCTCTCCTTGCTTTTTAAAGAAAGCTTAAACCCTGTCTTTCTGTCCACTCCAGGGACACCAACATTCAACTCTGTGATGGCTGTTTGGAAGAGATGTTCTTTAAGACACCAGAAATCAGCAAGTGGGATCAAAGACAGCACAAGCAACACCAGTTTATGCATCATCTGACTTCTAATGTTTTGTCCTTCCCTTCCCTTCTCAGTTTCTTTGTTATCAGAGAACAGTTTAGGCAGCCAGCAAGCATGCTTGCCCACTCAGATAGAAAGCCTTTGGATCCATCCTAATGTTTCATTCATTTACGTAAGTGTTTCCTAGGAAACTGCCTCCGTTAAGTCATGCACATTCTAGCCACAGCTACACTAAACCTTTTCTAACTGGGGAATTTGAAGAGCAGAAGTCAAACTGGCCAAGTCATTATTTGCCTTGGACAAAGCACACATCAGAATTTTAAGCTATTTCTTAAAACCTATTAAAATATTTGTAGTTAGGCAGTAGAAAGCATAGGCACAGATTAGCAAAATTTACACCTCGGTGCTGTTACTCCACACCTAGGGAAGCAACAAAAAAACACCAACTATGACTTGATTCCCCAAAGCTTTTTATCTATCAGGTACTACACACGTGAGATTAAACGAAGATGAGCACTACACCATAGAGCTGCACTTTGCTATTTCAGTTTTTCAGACTCAGGACAGTTTACCTTCCTACGTATGTACAATCCACCACAAGCCAGTATTCTCAACTGTACTATTGAAAACAGGTTGGTCCTGAGCAACTACAGGATGGGAAGGATCAGCCATACGAAGCACAGTTCTAGCAGACTCTTTTAGCACAGTCCAGCCCCAACAGAACAAATGAGAAAGAAAAAAGAAAAAGAAAAAAAGGCAAGTTTAAGAGACGTGATAGAAGGTCTTGCAGTGACGAGATGTCTAGAGACAGGACACCAAAATGGCTTGTTCCCAGTCACAGGCTTCAGAAGACCATCCAAAGGGAAAGAAAGTTATCTGCTGATGGGCTTTTTTCTTTTACTTATTGGGCCAATGAGAGAAGACAAATGCAGTTTTTAACAGCTCCCAGATTTCACTTACATAATGGCACAGCAAGCTGAGCACCAACTGATTTGTCCAGAGCATCAAATCTGGAAATTCAAGTTCTACTTTTTGGGGAATTCAACACTACTACTTGCACTGAGCTTTACTTTAAAAGAGTTGGCCACCTACAAAACACAAGCATCCCTCATGCTACTTCTAGATTTACTAAAAATATAGTGAAAAATCCTCAGGTTTTTTGTTTTTAGATCGGAACAAATAGTTCTTCAACTGTCATCAACATTCCACCTCTCATTTATCACTATGGCAACTATGGCAATTTCTCACAGAGTAAAAAAGACAATTTTTACTTTCCTCTACACAAGACGCAGCTGAGTGAAATAGCATCATTCTATCAGTCACCCCTCCACCAGCAGTATTTTCATTACTCTGGTCTGTAAACTAGAATTCAAGAACTACTTGCAAGCAAGCAGTAGTTTCAGCTCAGTTGAAGCTTCTGGGACTATCTGAAGTCATCCCCAAAAATACATTATTTAAAAAAAAAATTAAAGTGAAAACTACAAGTTTGGACTGTCTTCAGACTCCACCTTGCACACTGAAAAGTTATGAATCCTTCACTGTTTAGGAGCATTAGTGTTTGTACCTTCCTCTCTGATGGCAGGTGGACAGAAGATACAGCACCTTCCTTGGGTTGTCTCTAGCAAACGCCAGCTAGGCAGTCTGCACACACTGGTGCATTTCAGGTGGGGGGAAAAAAGGGATTGTTTTCATTAAAAGACTACTGCTTATCATTATAAAAGTTGAGAAAACAAAAATCTATTTTGCTAGCCAAAGAAAGTGACACAATAAGCTGAAAGTATTTACAATGCAGACATCTTTACTTGAGATACGGTATTTTTTTTTTCTTGCTGCCTCATTTGCTTAGGGGAAAAGATTTTCAAAATAAATCAAAAAAAATCTATTGAGTCTTTTGAAACAACTGTTTCAAGGTAACAGGCTATTCTACAATGAATTTTGTTTTAACTAACACTTCAGAAAAGTCTGAAAAGTTTTGGCATGACCAGTTGTCGTCAAATTAAACTGCTCTCCTAACTCCCAGCCTCAGTAGCCTGTAAATATACGTGATCTGGTGAACAATGATTTTGCTGCATTAAATAATTGTAAGAGCAGATTTTTTTTAAATGCACTCTGTAGACAAATTAGACATAAATTTAATTCCCATTTAATGAAACCAAACCATTTCCACAACTAAAGGAGGCTGCAATCAGTTCCACACTCAGACAAATGGTTTTTCAAAACTAATCTTGTAAACAGTGGTAAGTTGGGTTCTCCTCACTGTCAGCACAATTCAGCTCACGTGCAGTGTTTTTTTATCTGCATTATGGATTCTTCTTTGAAGTACGCTGCAATGTCAAATTCCTAGAATAGCAATCACACTCTAGAATGCAAAATACCTTCTTTGAAGGTGCTCCTGTGGATGGCACATCAATTACAGAAGAGGAGTTTGTGTAGTTTTGTAAATAAGATCCATCTCCAGGGCTTGGGGTTTCTAGTGGCAAAATTCCAAAGCTGAGAACAAAACAAAGAGGATGGGTCAATATCTGAACATTAAGAGCATGAGAGCTTGCCTGATTCTGTGATTAAAATAGAGACCCAGATCAACTTTATTTCAGAACTACTTCATTGATTTATGTTAACCCTCTAATATCTTACTATCCTCATCTATAAAAGATGCTTTAATAGGAAGTATCATTTAAAAAAAAATATATATATTTACTAAAATTTATTTTTATTACTGAAATTGAAAATACAGAACTTTCTTTGCCTGCCTGCATAATAATTACTAGACGCAGACTATCCAAGTATTAATGGCTTGTAATGTAACACTGTTTAAGTAAGATGGCATATAGGACAGAGCATATATTTACATGCTCCTTAGAAAAGAGCTATTCAAGTAAAGTTCTTAAGAGTAGTTTTTCATAATAAAGTTTATTCCAGAGCAGAAACATATTCCTTTAAAGGTTTTTTGCAGTGTGAACATTGCAATAAGCAATACACCAAATCAAGAGTAGTTCTCTTCTAATAAAAAATGCCAACTGCTTGTTTGAAAAACAGAAGAGAGGAACACTAGGACCAAGAGGAGTTACTGAAGCTGTTTAGCTTTTGCTTCTGTAGCATTATTTATAACATGCTATCAACATGTATGTTCAAGTATGTTGTGCAGCACCAGACATCTTTCCTGTTTCAAATCACAAGCATTATCAACAGCACAGCTGTAGACTGAAATTGTCTGTCTCAAGGACTTACCTTGGAGTTAGTGGGCTCAAAGCCGCAGGTCCTCCCAGTAAACTCCGCCCAGTTTTTGGTTTATTTTGAGCCTGTTTAGACAATATGGCAGTTCCTGACCCAAGAGGGACAGCATCTGGTGAAATTACAGCTGAGTCAATGTAAGACATAGAAGAATCCGTGTTCAAGGAGGAATATTTTGAATTGGAGGATTCAAGGTTGATTCTGTTCAACTCCTGAAAAATGGAAGGCAGCTGTTAGATACCCACACAGTGTAGTTTCTAATTAGCATTTTTTTTCAGTTAACCTCAGAAGACTACTTTAAACACAATTATTTCAGAAAAAACTCACAATTGTGTCTTGCGGCGTTTCCATAAGGACAGTTTCAGGCTGTCTGTGAGATATGTTGTGATTAGATACCAACGTTGTGCAAGTGTTAGGCAGACAGCTGCTGAAGTTCTGTAAAGATGTTAACTTAAATGTTTGGTCAGGGTCTGGTTTTTCACCTGTAAGATTGGAAGGAGATTTAAATAGAGTTATTTTTGAGTCTTTTGCTGAATATTCAGTCTGAAACAAAGGGGACAGCGCACAAAGTATTTTAGGAGGAGTGTGTTCTTATTTCACTGTTTTAAAAACCCCCTACACTAAATCAGAAGTGTTCTTCTACTACAAAACCCTGGACAATCAGTTTTATTAAGAGAAATAAATTTTCTTTTTTAAGTTATTCTCAGAAGCATAGTTTCTAATGGTCTACTAACTGTAGGCTGGAAAACATATAGTATTGTTAAATCCAATAATGTCTAAGGAGTGAAAATGGAAGAAAAGAAGACAAAAGCAAAGCATTTAAAATGCATTATTGCTCACAAAACACTCCCAAAGAATTCTGCTGCCATTTTCCTTACTAGTTCTGGACAAGGAGTATAATAAACCTTGGCACGTGGTGATGGCAAACCAGAAAGCTTGAGATAACCAGATACATAGAAACCATCCTCACTAGTAAAACAGTTCTGCAGACTTACCTATTTCACATAGTGATTCAAAAGGGGACCACAGGAAAGGATTTAAACTAAGGCTCTTTTGGTAACATTCTGATCCTTTGGCAAGCCGGTCTGTCTTGCTGCAAAAAAAAGAATGTAACAGTTTATAGAGAAATTTAGGAACAGCACTATTGTTCAAGATAGCTTTCCAAAAGAGGAGTTGAAAATCAAAAAACATGTTGAGAGTCACAGCAACATTCCCCATTTTTCAAGCCACACAGTAATATTGAGTTATTTTGAAGTTATTTGACATATTTAGACATAGAAGTTACTTAGACACAGTCCTCAAAAACCCCAAAGTTACACAAGCACTAGTATAGTTTGAGAATTTTTATTTTAGAAAGATGTTGCTCTTTGCAACAGCTTTTTTTGTTTTCACAAGCAACAACCTGGCTGCTAGTCTTCCAGCCATTTTCAATATCTATGGATGATATTTTTGCACATAAATTAAGGGCTATCTGATTAAAAAGATGTTTCTTTTGAAATACATTTTTTGAGAACAGGTATGCTAGGGAAGAAGCCAAGAACCCCACTATTCCTATTCAATCTGTTCACATTTACTGAAACCTTTCTTGTAACTAGGCAAAAGCGACACTTAAATTTGTAAAGTTACTCTGACTGGCAGTCCTCAAAACTTTCATTTGAGGGTTATAGCTATAAATCTGTAAAACAGATACAAAAAATCAAAATGGCAATACTGAGAAACAAGCCTTGAGAGTTTCTCTTAGGGAAGAATACAGAACAAACTCAAAGGTATTAAAAAAAAAACAAACCAACAACTCTTGGATTACATGCTTAACAACCTGGAAAAGGGGAATTTGTGTTTTCAGTCACTCAGAAGCTCTGGGTGAGAGACAAACCATTCTTGCACTCCCAAGTTAAATGGCTTCCACAACTATATACCCTCATCTATCATATTCCAAAATCCTGCAGGCAACATAACCCAGAGACAGGTATAGCCTGTGGTAACTAAAAAAAAATTAAACTTCACTAAAATTGGGCTCAGTAAAACAAACAAAAAACCAAACCCACAAGCTTTATTAGATAAAGTAAAAAAGCAACATTACCAGTAGACATGTCCCAGTAAGGAGAGTGTAAAGCATGCAGAGTCACCAAACTCCATAACAATGTCATCATGGCTTTTCTGTTTATTCAGCACTCCACCAGATAAGATCTGCTCTCCTTCTGCAAGCCTTTTTAAAAAACAAGAGGTTTAAAGGGGTTACAAGGCTCACAGTATTGGTAGTCCAGTGTTTTCACCCTGCTGCAAACAAAAACAGAAATCTACTGTCAGTGTTCACAAGTTTCAAACCACATACAAACTAGTTCCTGCAAATGAATTTTAAATAAATGATGGATTCCTCTAGTAACATGGAGGTGTGCAGCACTCTGAAGCCAAACATCTCTACTGGGGAGAAGAAAAAATAAAACAAACCCAGAGCCCTACACCACTCCAAAACCAGAGACACATAATACGAGGTGACTGTTCCAGAAGTGCCTAAGTACAATACTAAGCGACTGACAAGAAAGTCTTCTAGACACTTCTTTTCTAAAGGTGCTTAACCTAGTAACAGAAGTGTTAAGAGTGTCAAAAGAAACACAACAAGTCAAGACATCTTCACCACTCCACAGATGTCAAAGGACTCGCGTACTAAAGAGTATCAAAGACTAAGGAGCTTCCCCTGCTGCCCCTAGAGAGATCTGTATTTTGGTTAGATGTTGTCAGCCGGATCACGAATCGTGCAAAATAATCACATCATACTTTGTGAAACTCCAAATGTCACATTACCTATGCTGAAGAAATTAAACTTTTTTAATGGTCATTGAAAGAGGGCCACTCAAAAAACCCAAACCAAAAAAGCCAACTCTTCTGTAAAGAACTGCCACAATATTTAAAGATTTCTGAACAGCACTTTTTGCCTTTCTTGGCGCCTCATCCTCTCCACTCTGCACCTCAGACACTGTTCCCTACATTTGGGCTGAAAGAGCTACATAGAAGTGAAATACCCTCACTAACACATTCTCAGGGCATTAGGGCCTGTAGGTTGACTATTTCATTGTATGCTCTTGCTGTTAAGATTCCAGAAAATCACCAAGATACCTTGACACCATTATGTCCCTGTCAAGGTTAATTTTGATGTCAAATACAGCATTTTTGGATGTGGACTCAAGGTAGGTTTATTGTGGGTTTTTAAAAACAGATTTCTATCTGACTTCTTTTCCTCCACCCACCTGTTAGCAGTAACTGGGTGGAGGAAAGAGGAAAGAAAGAGGAGCAAGCTTACTGTCTGAGGGAAGTGCCCTATCCATTAAATTCATACTGGAAGCATTTAATGAAACAAGCAAAGTATCAGAGAAACACAAAACTAAAACACTTCCCAGAGCAGTCTCCTCAAGTCATCTCAGCAATTAATGTTTTCTCCCCGTACACAGCTTGATAACTCCTTTGTAAGTTATTCAATACCTTCTAGAGGCTTCTGCAATGTGGGCTAATGTTCCTCAGGTCCATAATCTGAAGGCAAAATGAATTGAACTTATAACAATCTTTAGAGCTGAAGGACCAAGGAATTAGTAGTTTATGCAATATGACAGCTTTCAAAGAGAAATCTAAACAAACACATAAATAATAATAAAAAAAAAAAGTATTTGTAACCCTGGACAGAACTTAAAGGATTTACTTACTTGCTGAGGTCAACACAACATTTTGCAAGCAGGTATTTACATTGTGGGGTAGTACAGCTGTGTCCCTTTAGGAGCCTGTATGCTTTATAGGCCTTTCCTGAGCGGTAGTAACACGTTGCCAGTAAAAACAGTGCTTCTTCTGAATGTACTAAAAAATAATAATAATAAATAATCATCAGTTTACCATTTTGATACAAGGAATTTGAGGGAAGGGAGTAAAAGCCAGCTAGGAACAAGGTACAAGAAAACAAGTATTGATATAAAGAAGTTAATTACTGAGTGAGGTGCATTTCTTTATTCGTCAGCATACAACAAACTTCCACAGGCCGTCTTCTTGTATAGTCAGACCAATCTCAACATCTACTGTTGTAAAAGAACTTTGATCCTTCTGGCCACCCAATCTAAGTAAGTGATTAGGCAGCTTGTTGTTAAAATAACAGCAAGTCAAGCAAAGCAGTCATTCCTAACGGAACAGAGCTACTTTAACAACTCGTTGGCCACACTAAGACTTGACTTAGAGTATTATTACACCTGCTAGTAACACTCTACACTAGCATAAGCAGTGCACAAACACTGGCAGAACAACAGCTGTTAGGAAGTACAAGAATTTTCAGCACAAAGACCAGTTTCAACCTAAGTAGCCTAATTAACACTTAATTCTAATTTCAGGTGGTTTTTTTCCTGTTTGCAATTTTACTTCTGTTATTTTTTGAAAGCACTTGATGCTCTACCTTCACATGACTTAGTAGAGCAGATTTTCCAGTTTTAATGATTATTAAAGTTGATTAATTACAAGTCATCTCTACCCCAACATTAGGTCTTGTCCTTTTTGCTGCCTACACTCATTATTTCACTGGAAAGACTGAAATTACCATTCAGATGCTTTATTTATTTTATGTTAGGAAGTAGTGATAGGGACAAGCTCTCCTGCAAATCCTTTCCCTGAGCTGAGTCCTCACAGGTTTCTTAAATTCTGAATAAATTAGTCAAGCTTCAAGAAAAATCGCCTCTATCTAAACAAAGAACAAGAGTAATCAAGACAGAAACATTTCTCTATGGCAGAAACTGGAAGTATTTAGATTTGATGCCTGTTTCAAAACTTCTTCCATTGCAGAGATGAATTAGGTACCACCCGAGAATGTTCTATTCGAAGAGCTTTGACTTGGCATCCAGATTTAAGACTGAGGTCAGACCTGTTGATTTTACTTGCGATTACAGCATAAAGGCCAAAAGAGCCAACCCCTGAAGAAACTTAAAACCTTATTGTAGAATTATCAGTTGGAACTTTAAACGCCAGAGAATGGACTTTTGTAAGGCAACGGTGAGCATTACCATGGTGTTAGTTCAAGCATTAAGCTACAATTGTGTGAAATAACTGTATGACTTCATTTTAACTGTGTTTTCTAGGTTGTTTTTGTTTGTTTGTTTGGGTTTTTTTAAGTAAAAACAGGGAGATACACAGATACAACACAGATTATTTACAGCCATGGTGTCTTACCCTGTTCTTTTTACTTCCCCAAATGTTATATTCAAATCACCCTTATGTAGTGAAGTGTTTTAACTCCAAGAAAGGCTGTCTATAAAGGCAAGCAACTTAAATCTCAATTAAGAAATCCACATTACTTCATACTTTTCAGAACACACTACCATACAGAGTTCAGCATTAAAAGAAACAATTCTGATGTTTGTTCATCTACCTACATTGAACTTCCCTGAAAAAAAAAAAAAATAAAAAAATAAAAAAAAAAAATCAATAAATCAGAAAAACAAAAACCTCTTTAGGCAACCTGCTCAAATCCTCTGCTACACTGAAAACTGCCTATTTTAAGTTTGTGTCATCACCTAGGCAGTGACAATGGAAACTGAAGACCCAAAGAAAGAAGGACATTTTATTAGCCTCATGTTAAAAAACACCAGAAGATCTTTTTGAAAATTAAAGTTAAATCAATTCTTTTATCCAGTAATTTAACACACTTCCAGAGTTCTGGGAAACTAATAGGGCACAGATGTCCCCACAAGGACAGTAATTGCAGGTGGACTTAAAAGAAGTTCTTCTCAGAGTAAAATCCCTACTGCCAATATGGAGTCAGTGTATTCAAGTTCAGTAGCTTCTACTCTGCAGTAAAACTACTTATTTTAACCAGAAGCCAGATGTTTTGTTAGCAGTTAATTGCTTGAACCAAGTGCCAGCACGCATGCTGTTCTCTCTCAGCACTGTTGGTCACTGAAAAAAGCTGTTTGAAGTACTCTTGCAGAGTATTATTCTGCAAAGATAGTTTCAGTATCGAGTCATATTTTTCTCTTGGCTGCTGCAAAAAGTGGATTCTCTCAGTTTCTACACCTTCGGCAGTTACCTTCCATCCAGCATTTCCCTGCATCTCACGATGTGCTGTGTTCAGGGGAGGTACCTCACCCCTAAAACACCATTTCCTTTACGCACACCAAGATTATAAAATTCCATAATAAGCTACACAACACTTCTCATTTAAGCACCAGATGGAAGACCCCAGATTTCACGGGTAACCTTGACATGAAGGGGAAAAAAAGGTCCATATTTCTCAAAAATTAGGTTTGTGCTTCCACTGTTAATAAGTGCATTGTGGGTGTGTCTGGCAAAACATTTCATTAGAAAACACGGAGCATGAAACAGGTTACACAATTTAATTCATGTTGTAAGCTCGAGCTGTTTAGCACGAGAAATTAATATATTATGCTTATATTTTAGTTTAAGGGTTGAGGTCTTTTTTCATCTTAGTGATTAGGGGACAGTATCTTTCAGAAATGAAAAGAAAAGCTGAACACTAGTATTGAGAAAAAGTAGATAACAAAAGGCTTATCTGAGGTCGGGGAAGAAAGGTTAAGGAAGAAGAGGGACTAGAAGACAAGAAGAAAATGGTTCTTGAAGGACACAGGAAGAGTACAGATTTGTGTTACTGCTGCCTGCTCAGTATCCAAGACATCCTAGATCTGACAGCATTACAATGAAGTACCAATTAACAAGAATTTAACAGGATATACCTATTCCATATGTTCTGATTCTCATTGTCTCACAAGATTACCTCTTTCAGCTAACACATCAGCCAACATTTCTCAATGGGATTATGAACAAAGCTTTCAATACCAAGACAATTTATAGAATTTGTGTACTGCATCTGTCCTCAAGTGCCCTTGGAAGACATGCAATGCTTAAGGTTATTAAACCCCCCCCCTCATTTGATACCTCACAACAGGTCACTGTAAACATCATACGTAAACACACAACTCTAAATTTAATTTTAAGGAGGTTTTACTGTAAAATAATATTGCTGCTGCTACATGATTTGATTTTCCAACCTAATTGTGAGGCATTCTTCCACTTTCCCCAAGCAGAAAGTTAAACTTCATTATCACAACAACAAGAGTAAAACAAAGCAGGACCAGAGGCTCAAAAATCCTAAACCAAAATTGAAAGAAGCATCAACTTGATATTTGCAAAGTACATACCTTCTGCATATAATCGCTCTGCAAGGAACACTGCATCGCGGTAGGCGTAGTGGTTAAGTGCTTGCCATATAGCAGCCTGCAAAAAAATAAAATAATCTAAATTTAGAGAGAAGCTTGAAAAATGCAAAACTGATTAGCTTGTACTGTCAAAAGGCAAAGTTCAATTTTGTTTTACTGGAGTCATAAGACTAACAGGGAAGGATAAACATGCAGGCCAAGTTTTAGTTGTTTCAAGTGTTAGTAAGGAGGAGACTTAAAAAAAGAAATCTTAGCACTGAAGTCATGAACCAATCTAAGATCATTGCTCACTAGTTACTGAACACAACTCTAAAAACCTCAGCCAACAGGCAGTGAAATAACAGTGAGTATTTCCACTCATTACCGAGTTTTAGCCTTGGACATAAATGAGCATGAATTATTGCAAACTACCACCAAATAATAACACATTAAGTAAAGGTAAGAACAAAAAGCACCCTGCAAGTGGTTACCAGAGTATTTCATTTGGCAATGAGCTGTGCCCAAGGAGGGGCAGGAGAGGTGGGAAAAAGCCATTTTAATGGTATTGTGCATAAACCCATTTAAACTATTTCATCTTGACACATGACAAAGCAGAAACCAAGAGGATCAGAAATCACATTGCTGTCCGAGGTTGTCAATATAAAACTGTTGTTGATTAAGTTTGTTAGGCACACAGCATTTTCCTTGAAGGGGTATCAGTGTTCCCTTAAGAACCAAGATGAAGGTGATCCCGTTTTTTGTTGCGGTGTTTTGTTTGGGTCTTTGCTCATCAGCCACCTCTTTTCTGGCAGTAATTAGGATTGTGAAGTATCACAGAAGAATGAATGTAATGCAAATGAGATGGGCAAATTGATATATAAAGCCATATTTGAAGGCAACCTCCTCCATTTTGCTCATATACCCATACTTGGTCTAAACCAGGTACTATCTTCCTTTTTCAGGAAGACCAAGCTCAAGAGTTTGGGACTGTCAATATTTGTGCAGACTTAAAAGACAGCACTGCTCCAACAAAATGGAAATCAAATGTACATACAGGTGTATAAACTGTGTACATCATTAACCGATGTCATAATTACTTGCACTGCTGTCATCATTAACTGATTTACAGGCAAGAGCTGTCCAGCTAAAGAAGAGGGCTGGGGTACGCGGGTTACACGACAAACGCTACTCAGCCAATTTTCTTCAGATCAGATTAAAAGCCTTCTGTTATCTGTAACAGAGGGGTGGGACAGGGAAAATAATTCCTTTTAATATCTATTCAGTCCTTCCTCCCCACCTATTACAAGTGGTGGTGTGGATACTTTATCAGGGTTTGTGTTCTGAGGTTAGCGGGGTGGTATCAGGATTGCAGCTCCTTCCCACCTGGTTGTCTCACTCAAGCTCCAAAGCAGCAAACAGCCATTTCACAGTAGTTTTATCATTACTGATCCAAACAAGATCTGAACTGATGAACTCAAGGCTCTCTGGTCTAATATTTCTTCAATATTCATCAGCAACAGAAGATATAAGCAGAATTAGCTTCTGATGCCATATCAGATACTCCAAAACTACAAGGAATCTTCCAGATCTAAATAAATAGCACCCTGTGATGCTATTCCTGGTAGGAAAGGCAAGTGCCAATTTAATGTAAAAAAATTCAAACATTGCAGAGAGTTACATGTACCATATGCTGCTTCTTCCAACACAAACTTGATAAACTCAGGGTGTGAAAAATGTGCAAGTCCTCATTACGGGAAGCCTACACAGTTTCCATAAACAGTAGACACCAGAGTTTCCAATTACTATATAGAATATTATACACAAAATCTCAACAGAGACATTATTTCCTTCTCTCAGTAGGTCCCAATAATATATTTTAAAAGTCAACAGGTACTTTTAAGTTCATGTGAAAGTATTTAAAAGTGAATTCTTCTAGTTTGATTATTGGAATACAAACACCTTATTATTTCTCTCTGGTTGTGTTCCACACTTCAGGCAGACTCTGTGGCTGAAGTTATCTGAAGTGATTACTCCCTTTCACCTTGAAAAGCTCCAAGGCTGTACATCCTTCTGTGCACCGCAGACAGCGTGATACAAAAAGCAGAGAGACAGAAGGAGAGTGTTAAAATCTTTCAGACTATACCTGAGGTCTCCTTTTTCTCTTGCTCTCAGCAACACGTCTTCCTTCACCAAGTCACGAATGACATTTGGATTAATCTATCCAAGTTGTGCCATCTTCAGGTTAAAAATACTGTCTTTACAGGCATGTAACTCAGCACACTTACAAAACAAAGGCACGGGGGTGGTGGCGAAATCAATGTCATTTGACTTCTCAGGCAGGAGCAAGTTGCCAGAAACAATTTCACCAAAGGCTGAGAGAGGACACAAAGTGATTTTTTGGCTGTATCACAGCCACATTATAAAAGTTACGCTACATACTGGCTCAAACAACAACCATTGCTGAGCAGAGACCCAGTGAAAGCAAAAGGTCAGCTGGTAGTATCCCCGTTATGTAATAATTGTCATTTTGCAACCCAAAATGTGAGAGCTGGAATCACGGCTTCAACAGATGAATGCTGAAGACTGAATCTTTGCACGCACTCTCCTCAAAGAGCAGGAAGAGGAAAGGAAGGTGGCAGGGAATCAGCTGTACCTACGCAGTAACAATTTGCTGTGAGTCCCAGTCTCCTCCCTATGGTAGTCTTAAAATTTTACATGGAATCTGTCAACGCAGACACAAAGCAGCAGCCTCCTCAGGGATGTGCAAAGTAGTTGAGATCCCTTGATTGCCATGTCTGTTCTCAGAGGTACAAACATGAACAGGAGGAAAGCTCGAAGCATTTCCAAGTTTTATTGAAGCACGCTTGCAGATCAGCTAAACTTCCAGGCCCTAGTCACTCGTGTTAAATATGCATTAATTTGCAAATGTAAAGTGAACAGGGAATTCCAAAACTACCATATACCAGTCACGGCTCTGCAGCAAAGCATCCTCAGAGAGGAGAGCAAGAAAATAAAAGTAGAATCAGAGAGGTTCATCTTCTGTCCAGAAAATCCTGGACATTGTCCAAGTGTCATTTCATATCTAAACCAAAGAACTCTTATAAATCTAGGTGTTCTCTTCTGACAGTTATATAGTTTTGGAAATTATTTGTAATACTTATAGCCTATTAAGCAGCTTCTATAATTATTTAAGACTGTGTCATGGTGGGCAGAGGGGAGAAAAGAGTTTTCTGTGACGAGCTGTGCTACATTTACTAGTTATGCAAACTGCCCATTAAATAAGCAGACACTGGTATTGCGTGTTTTCAGCCATGACAGCAGCCTTGGAGTTCAAGCATCATTCGAGTGGGTCACAGCAGATGATCACCTTGAACAGCTAAATTCCAAGGAAACTGTTCATTTTGTTTCCAAGATGTTTTTCAGAAATATTTGGCAGACATCCAGTCTGTTTCTCAGCACATGGGATCCAAGGCTTTATGTTTGAGCTGAAGAGTTTTAAACTGACCGTATCAGGAAGCACAGCAGAGATCTGTTGTCTCTGTAAACTCTGGCACTTTTGTTCATCTTAAGGGAGTAAAAAGTTAGGAAAGGTCTAGCCAGTAATTAGGATGCCTTCTGGGACATTAACTTCCCATAATTAAAACTCAACATTTATAAGGCAACGTACGCACGCAGATTCTTTTATTTATTTGTCGTGCTTTGCATATCACAACTGTAAAGATGACAGTTTTTCCTGGAATGCTAAGCCCTGTAGACATCTGAAAGGTTGAAAGAGAACAGACAAATAGACAAGAAAAATCTCTGCAATGACAAAAATGAGAAGTAGAATCAACTCTTCTAATCATATTGGTTTAAAAAAAAAAAATAAATCAGAAAAACAGAGCTAAGTACACAGACTACAGCTAAATGGGAAGTCAAAAATGCTATTGACTTCATCCAGATGTGTACTGCAAAACAGAGACCACTCACTGGACACATTACACTAGTGAGAAAATAAGTGTGAGCTGGTTTGGAAAGGTCCTATAGTACAGCAGTCCAACCCCTCCACCACTGCTCGCAGCCATGGCACAAAGAGAACCAAGAGCAGATCCAGGCAGAACTCAAACGTTCACCTCGTTTTGGATGGTGGTGACTTCCTTGCCATTAAAATCAACAATATGTCCAAGGCCACCACAAATAATAAATCCTAAACTTACCAGTGTTGCTGTAAGCAAGGAATAACAGCAAGGCAAACACCAGTACAATCACTGGTGAAGGAATTATTTGGCATTTGAAAGCAGACAGAATCTAAATAGATATATTCAGTGTTGCAAAGCCCCATCAAAACATCCAAGCTGGTAAGAGCTTGAGAATGAAGAATGACATTAGAGATGCCTTAAACTTTCTGAAAAATGAAAATAAGATTGCATATTTCTATCAGGGAACTCTCAGAATAACAAGTACTTTCCACTTGGTTAGTCTAATTAGCACAGTACCGGAAACATTAAATATTGTTTCCTGTCATTCACTCTGCAATGCATTCTTGCTTCCCTTTCTATTGTAATCCCATGTTTTCCTAGAATACCGGGAAACTGCAAAACACCAGTCCAGCTCCAAGGGCAACAGCAATGGCCTAAGTATGACCACAGCATAAGAGGGACCAGTAGCCAAAAGCATTTCCAGCACCACGTTGACCTTTGGTCTCAGAGTGGACCAACAGAACAGTGACACTGAGGACACCACAAACCCCTAGTCAACAAGAGTGCCATCACTGTCACCATCTTAAACAGGGTGGAGTCAGCAGGGTGGTCTTCCACAGGAGAAGTCTTTCTTTCCCTCCCACCTTTTCAGTAAAAGGAGAGAGGAGAGCCAAAAGCAAGAATTTTCACTCAGTTCATTACAGAATCCAACCCTGTACTACCAAAACATTTACAGTGAGAGGTTCAAACAAAACTAGAATCGCTCTCTGATCCTGTTAAAAAGCTAAAAAATGAAAAAAAGAATGGGAACACAAATAAGAAGATTGATTAACAGAAGATGATGGAACAGTTGGAGTAATGGGCATACAGGAAAGGTGGAAAGAAGAAGCAAGTCTTAATTCTGTGAATCACGCCCTTTGGATGGGAAGACTGAGAACAAGAGCAGGAAGCCCATCAGGGTAACCACAGCGAGACTAAAATATGGCAGAAAACCAATATTTACATTATTTTCTCTTCTAGGTGTCCCCATCAATCTGAAGACACAAACCCCTTGGGCAGAAGGAACATCCTTCATTTGCACGACACGTACAGAGCCGAGCACACTGTGAGCGTTTAAAAAATGAACCAGCAGCAAACGCAGAAACGTGAGAGAGATGGAGAGACAGGTATCAACAGGTCTCCCCGGGGATTTATGGAGGAGCCGAAAGGACATTTCCTGGAAGCCGACCCAGCTCCGGTGTCCCCGGAGACCGGCACCTCCCGCGGGGTGGGCGGCTGCCCCGGGCGGGGGCCCCAGAGGCGCAGAAGGGCGAGGGCAGATCGTCCCAGAGGCGCCGGGGATGGG
>NW_010309607.1:0-6925 GCF_000700745.2 Antrostomus carolinensis
TGAGCCAGGGCGGGGGGAGGGAGAAGGCGCTGTCACTGCAAAACTTGTAGCTGGGTAGTGCCCCTTGTTGGCATCCCCACAGCAGGGAGGCCTGAGAGGTGCCACATGCCCCCCCTGCAGTTTTGTGGTGAGGCCAAGACTACTGCTGGGAGTTACCCTTAGCTCAAGCCACAAGGATGCCCTTTCTAGCCCCGGCTGGAGGTGCTGGAGCAAGCTCCTAAAGTGTTGAGAGATGCTGTCAAAGGAAAATTAAAGCCTTGGCTCCTTCCTTCTAATTTACAGGGACTTTTTTTTTTTTTTTTATTAGTGCCTTCCCAGATGCTTCAGGTTGCTTCTGTGGTCTCTTTCCTTCCTCACCCATTTGCTTACCACTTTTTAAAATCTTACTCCATTCTATTTGTCGTTGGTTGCTCTGTAACAAATAATAACGCTTACAGATGCTACAGGCATAACTATATGCTGGTAGTAATTGCTGTTTGAGGCCCCTTTGCCAATATATTCCATGCTTCCTCAACATACTATGGATGTAACTAGCTTATTTTCATCCAGCTGTTGTCAGGACAAGGTAACTAACATAATTAACTATTTTACCTTGTATTGTGCATCTTTCTTCTTGTTTTCCTCATACCTGAATAAATGCCTTAATAAGTTTGATGATACAGCTGTCATTTTACATGCTGTTCTAAGGATACCTGCATACTTGTACTTCATACCTATGAACCAAATTATTGGTTGCTAGAATATAATTATATACTGCAGTTGCATTACATATGAGATTGTTAAATACACTGGATGCAACTACTATGTCATTTTATCTTTTTTTTAAACTTGCAGTTAAACTCTCAAAGTTTTTTTAGACTACAGTAGTAGCAGCTGTAGTACAAATGAATCTTAAGAATCTTAGTGAATCTTCGGAAATGTCTCACAGCTACTGTGTTGGAAGCATTAGGCTGTAGACGATAAGCGAAAATTCTGATTTTTCTTGAATATTTAGGTGAGTGACAGTTCATTAAACCAGAGGACAGGAGATTACCTGAGCAGATGTAGGGGAAGTAAGAAGACGTTTGTCTGCCCAGGGTGATGCAAAACAGTAGTGCAGTATTCAGAAAGATAGTACTTCGGAACAGGTGGTCAATTCTGGTGCATCTCTAAAAACTAGAATTGTTAAAGTAGTAGAGAGAGCAGCAAACAATTGGTTCGGTACATTGGTCACATACTGATTAAATTTTTACAATGAAAAATCCTCAGTGAAATGGTCTGTACTGCACTTTGTCATTTCACTTGCTTGAAATCTGAAATACAGAATGGATGCATGTCACTTCTGAAGTTCTTTCAGCTGCTTAAGAGCCAAATATGGGAGGATTAAGACAGAGAAGGGAAACACGAGAGAGGAAAAGAACTGACAAGTTTGGGGGGTTTTTTGTTTGTTATTTTGTTGTGTTTTTTTTAATTCCTGTGCCTTCTATTCAGAGTTGCCACAGGAGGCTAATTAAAACTACTACAATAATCATTCTTAAAGTTAATTAAATATGCCAGTAGTGTTAAGTTGGTTTTGCTTTTATTTAGATCTCCTGTGAGCCTTTTAGGTATTCTGATACACCTAGTGCTGAAGAGCACTATGTTGTGCACAATTGTTTGTTGCCAAAACGACTGTGGTGGTTTAGGTGTTACTGCTGTTCCTCAGTAGAAGCCAGTTGAACTCACAGCTCTGCAGATGGAAATTAAGAGTGGACTGGGGACTGTCCTCTTCAGTTCCAGTAGTGGTCTGCCACAGCATTCCAACTAGTGAAGTTGGAATGCTGCCAGTGACCATTCCTGCCAGTGACCTTGCAGGCCATGTAGTTTTCGTAGCAATCAAGAAACTTACGTCTGGGACTTGATTTAGAGTCTTTGGAAATGGATCATCTGCCTGGTGGCAAATGGTGACTCAGCAATTATTTGTAAACAAACTGTGGGAGAAAAGTAAGATAGCATCAGCTGAAGACAGATGTTAACATTTAGCTTGTCTTCCTATTCAGCACTACAGAACAAAGTGGGTTCTGCGAGCCATAAACAGAACAATGAAAAACCCCTGCAGTTACAGAGGACACCTGCATGTGTCTTCTCTGAATTGTGATTCCACATACTTTAATCTACTTAAACACGGGAATTCAGTATGATCTCAGTCTCTTAAAATGACAGCCGCAGAAACTGACTGCGCAAGACTTGCTCAACAGCCCTTTCCCTTGCATCGCTCATTTCCTTGGTCATTGGCATTTGGTGACTTTTTCTGGTACTTCAGGCGTGGTAGCTTTATGAACATGGGGTTGATTCTATTATGGTTGTTATTTTATACATATAAAGATGCTTTTTCTATGTAGTTGGAACTGGTTTATGTTCTGGTTAGTTTTCTGTTGAGAGAGAGACCTGAAATAGCTTGGCTGTCTTTCAGGTATTCAAACAACATTGTCTTAAGTCTGCATGGTTTTGATATTGTATCAGTGGGACAGTAGTTATGGCATTTCATGGAGCTAGTATCTTTAAGAGAAAAATACAAATATTATGGGTTACTGACTGCTGTGAGAGTTAACCAGGAAAAATCTTTTTATGTCAGTATTTCCAAAATATGATAGGAGTTTGCAGATGCATTTGGAAGTATATGTGGTGCATTCTGCTCAGAGCTCAGAAACCTTTGCCTTGGTGGTTGATAGTGTCTGTTTCATTTTGGTTGCTGGTAGGAGTTGGTGTGTCCACTCTTCCCTACCCATCTGTTTTTGGCCACCAGTTGAGATGAACTTCCATCTGAGCCAGGGTGAGCACTCGTAGCACACCAGTATTGCCTTTTTTTGCATATGACTGAAAATCGGTCTTTTTTTTTTTTTTTTTTTTTACTTAAAAGCTTTTCTGTATGATGGTGAAATCCTCTTCTCTGCTTAAATGTTTTCGTTACCAGCAGTGTACCACATGGGAATAAACTGGGAATGATACATGAGCTTTCTGTGAAGACTAGAGCTCATTTTTTTTCCCCAGAATATTTAATATGCATTAAACAGGATTTTTTTATATTAGAGTATGTTTACTAGATTCCACCAGAGAATGCTACTGAACTTTAGTATGCCTGAAATAGCAGTTTTGCAATGGTCAGATTTCTTGTTACCACCATAACTTGTCATTTGTGTTGCATCTAGATGTCTCTTAATGGTCAGTGTTGCTGCATCTTCCATGAGCAGATCTGTCTGCCACTTCTCTTCAGTGTGTTAGTTCAGCAACTCTCAGAGCTTCTTGTGTAATGAACTTTCACTTGCCTTTCAATTTCTGCAGATAGTTCCTGGTTATAAACCAACAATATCTCAAAGTTACTCTTATTAGGGGAAGATGATGAAAGAAAATATAATTGCTTGGTGATCCAATTCTCCTTTCTGTCTAGAATAAAGAGTTGGTTTTAAAATCCCTGTTATTTGAGACTTGTCCGTTGTCTGAGACCAGATTTAAATAATCCTTAGCTTATTTAAAGATTTATTGTTTGTTTGTTTCCTAAAGGGAGGTAAGAGAAGGCGGCAGCTTGTTTCAACTCAGTTTGTACTGGGGCTTCCAAGCTGGCATAGTTGACTACACATGAAAGGAGGAGGCCTTGCTTCCTTTACCTGTGATGACGTCAGTAGTCTACCATGAGCTGAATCAACTCACTGACACAGTAGAAAACTACCTACTCTGTGGGTTAGCTTTTTGCTTGGTGGCTGAATCAGCTGAGTTGGCCTGGGGAAGTGCTTACCAAGGTCTGGAGTACTTTCAGGGGAGGAAACCGGACCTAGGAGGATCAGTGAGAGCAAGATATCAAAGGGACAGTAGGTCTTAATCTCTGAGGATGGTGATCTGATTGATCACCCTGTTTTGTGAAGCAACCATAAAAATATAGTTCTGCGAGGGGGCTGAGTTAAGCCAACGTTTATCTGCTGCCAAAATGGGTGGACCTGGTTACCATGCCTTTTCTCAGCTATGAGCTTCTGTTTCTTAGCTGTCAGCATCAGTGCTTGTCTGATCCTTCAGAGAGCTAGTTATGGTTAAAAAAAAAAACAAATAGCAGGTATGGTCAGAAAACTGTAAGCCATTTTGAGTATGGAGGTGGAACTGTGTGGGAAGCAGTGAGTCTACCCATCAGAGGCAGCTAGCAGATTAACTGGAGAGATTTGTCTTCAGGATTCAGTTTTGATACCGAGGTTGGGGTGACTACTACTGCAGTTCTTTTCCTCTGTTGCCTTTCTTGGGCCGTAGTAGTGCTTATGCAAAAAAGTAGGGAAATTATCTTATTCCTCCTTCCACCTCTTTTTGAGGCATTTTTAGTTTTGAGCCGGATGAGCTTTCTAAGACACTCAAACATCAGTGGAAGGAGCGCTGATGAGTTTTGTCTAGTGGTAAGAAAAGTCTGGAAGTTTTTCTCATGTTGACAGTAGTGCACCTCTGACTTTGCAGCTGACAACTGAGCTTTCCTTGCCCTATTCACAGGGAGTCACAGGAGCTGGAAAGGGAGAAGGATGCAAGTCAGCTTTCTTAACAAAGCCATTTGACTGGCTCAGCTGTATCATCACCTACGCTGTGGTTCCAGAGATGCTTTTTTAATTGCCATGAGCATAAGCCTGCTACTGAAGAGAACAACCCTTCCCTTTGACATGTATTTTGTAGCCCTAGTCTTGTGCACATACTAGTGTTTTGGGTGACTGGAGTTTTATCTGGTTCTGTTTCTTGGTTTAGCTCAGTGCCTCACCTTATGAGTGAGAAGGGAGCGGTGAGCTTTGCCACTTAGCTGTTGCACTTGCCAAGCAGTGAAATAAACACTAGTGTAGACATAAGGACGGGAGGTGTTGGAGTGTGGCCTGGCCAAGGTGGACAATAGCAAAGCTCTGGCAAGGCCTTGCCTAGGGAAACTGACTGCAGAGTAGCACCCAGATAAAGAGGAAGCTGATAACAGAGGTAGAGGAATTTGGAGAACCAACTCAGGCTGATAGTTTGGAATTCGGAGCCAGAGGGTAAAATTACTGTAGTGCAAGTTCCACTTCCCATCACTGTTTGGGTACTAAGACGTGATAAAGCGATCCTAGAACAGGCACTTGCAAAGAAGCATGCTGCTCCCCTCTGAGCATAAAATCCATTGTTTTAATTTGTGCCTAAGCAAGAGCTTTTGTTTACTGTGTGTGTTGGTGAAGTGTGTCCAAGCTCTGCTCATTTCTTATTTTAAGATACTAAGACTTTTTCTCTGGAGGTGCTTTATCTGAAGCTATATAAAAGTAATTGAGACAGTAAAATGGAGAGCGAGTTAATAAATAACTGAATTTGTCCCTTTGTGTTCTACAATTGACTGTCATAAGACGTGTTCAACTGCTTTTCCCAGAGTGTCTGCCTCATTTCAGATAGAAGATTTACAGTGCAAAGTGAATGAGATACCTGGTAAACAGACGCTTTGCTTTTAGAGTTAACCAGTGTAGTTACTTTAAACTATTTGTATGCTATGGAATTAGCTGCCATGCAACTGTTAATTGATCTTTGTAGCATCTGTTTATGTCACAAGGTGGTAAACTGCTTAGGAGTTCGTATACAGCTCCTGATCCTCATTCAGGTTCTTAGCTGTGTCTGTGATAGCACAGTCTGCCCAGGCTCTGGAAGTGAAGGGGGCACAAACTATTCTTATGAGAACTTCCATGTTACAAACTTGCAATGTCTTAAAACTATAAAATTCAAATAAAATATTATTATTAAATATAGGCAATAGAATATTTGTAAGTACTATCTAAAACAGATTATAACCTAAATTTAACAGGCACTACAGCTTCATTTACAGCTTTTTGACCCTCTTTTTCAGTCAACAACAGTACAAAACTTAGGGACTTCCAGGCATTTTTTGCTGGAAGGTTCTGAAGTAACAGGAATGGCACTAAACAGAAACTAGTTACTTCTGTTCCTGTGTGTGAACCTATCAGTCTGAGATCTGCTCCTAAAGGGCCTGCTACATAGAAGTAACTAGAGGTGCAGTCATTTGTGCCAGTTTGAGCCAGGGGTTGCATCAGAGGGCCTGTGCTTGTCTGTCATCTTTCCTGTGCTGACGCTAGTGTTTATCTGTTCTGAAGCAGCAAGCTGATCACCAGCCTTACAAGAAGAAGAAATATCAGATTGGTACTTGAGAACCATTGCTAGGACACCTAATTGAATGTCACTTTGATGAAATTTTGAAATATTTTTCTAATGTTTGTAAGATTTTTGCAGGAATATTGGATAGTTTTGAGGCTCTGATTTATCCAACGATACTGAAATAACTTTGTAAGGTTAATAGGAAAAACTATTCTGCATTCTATTTCTGGTGTGATTTATAGGTTGTTTTTTTGTAAGTGGGATGGTGATTATGTTCTGTGATGGGGCAGCTGTATTTCATTGCTGGTGTAAAAGTTATCTGTGTATGCATAAGTAAACAGATTAGAAGAATTTTTAGTATTTTAAGATTCCTTGGAGCTATAGGGACAGAGAACACAACTCTCTAGTGTTCTGCCTGTCCTTCTCCCTGTTTCTTTCCTTTGGTGCTCTCCCCGTCCTCATCCACTTCTCTTATGTCTGCTAATGTTGTTGAACAAAATCTCTACCTGCTTCCAAGCTGCTTGTGTTCTGACAGCTTGCTATCATAAGCCAGAGAGCTACAGAAAAGAGATCTGTTAGGGCTGATGCTGCAAACTTTGCCTTGGGCTGTACTTCCATGCCACTCTTAAGCTGTTGATCTATTGGCTGCTGCAATTCTCTTCCCTCATTTGAACTAACTCTCATGCTTGTTTGACCCTGCATAAAGTAATTTCTGTTTGCTTTGTCACTCTTCTTGTCAGATTAGCATGCTAACCCAGTGAACAACTGAAATGGCTTAGATGGCTTCTGAAGCAACACAGAGAAAGGGGCACAAACATGCTGTAGG
>NW_010309607.1:6964-10988 GCF_000700745.2 Antrostomus carolinensis
CTGCTGGAATTGCTGCGTTGCTTGGGATGTTAATCTCAGAGTATCATCAATTTATCACAACTCGTTTTGTGACAAAATTAAATGCAGGTCTGCTGTTTCTGTTAGATGTGGTTGAAACTGGCCACTTAGCTTTGAAGACCAAAATGACAGGTGGGCAGTGATTATGATTGTATAGGCTTTGTTTCCTCATGGAACCATACTAAAAAACTTTGAGAACGCTGAATTTGGTAATAGAAAGATCAGTGTCACTACATGCAAACCTCTGGCATGCATATCTAGTGTCTTGCAGTACGGTTCTTTTCCTTATCCCTTTGTTGGCTGCCTTTTGTAACCAGATATGTCACTCCTGATAGGCTGCTGCTGACCTCTAGTATGTGGCTAAAATAACCTTATCTTGCTGGACAGATAAAAACAAGTACAGTGGGAACTTGGATGCTACAATATTATATGTTATGTGGTATAGGTCAGAGTTTAAATGTATGCAAACTAAATGTATGACTTTCAAATTTTAGAAGGCTGAAAATATGAAATTTGACTGAGCAGAATGGGAAGAACAACCACTCCAAGTAAAACAAGGAAAACTTAACTGTAAAATTACTATGTTTACAAACGTGTAGGTAGTTTGAGTACTTAACTTTTGCTTTTCTGTGCTTTCACCAGTGTAAGAAGTTGCCCTTTGCTGACCAGTGTCCATGTAATGTGAAGGAGTTAACTCATTCGGGTCTGAAATGAGGGTATCTGAGAGGGACAATGTTTGTGTTGTCTGTCTGGCTGTGGTGTGAACTCAGCTGTTTCCAATTCTGCTTGCAGTATTTTTTGGCCTATTGGGAACCAGTGGGCGGTAACACATAGAGGTTGTAAGCAGCCATATACGTTCAGCTGTTACCTCAGCTGATAAATTAGGAGATAGGTGGGAGTGAGGTACTACTGAGGATCTAGTTAGCTTGGAAGGAGCTGCAAGTACTGAAGGGGAAGCAAATGTAGGGTTGTGAGGAGCAGCAAGACATGTAGCTACTGTGGAGAGAGGATGTGAAATGATACTTTGAAGGTCTGTTAGGACACTTTTTTCTTCTTAATTTTAAAAGGCAGAGCTACTTCTTCAAAAGAAGAATTAATTTTTGTTCAATTTTTGAAAATAACTGCTTTGACTTTAATGTTTCTGGAACTTTAAAAGCTATTATGTTATGGAAAAGTTGCATACACTTCAAAGTAGGTGAAGTCTAGTATCTCATGTTCTGGTAATGAATTTTAAACAATATATACCATTCACATTAATTTCTATTGGTTCTTAACATAATTTAAAAAAAAAATTGTTGAAAACTTCTTTCTTTTCTTTTTTTTAGGTGTTGGGAAATCATGTTTATTGTTACAGTTTACAGACAAGCGGTTTCAGCCAGTCCACGATCTCACTATTGGTAGGTCTCTCTTGTCCCCCACAATGCTAATGGTTAAGCAGCTGTGGTACCTCAGTGTGCATTTATGAGTTTTTTGTGCTGCCATAATGTGGTATTTGTGCTGTATTAAGGTAGTAGTGAATCTTTAGCTGATTAATATTTCTTAGCTAATAAAGCCAAGTGGAGGCCTTTTTTTCTTACTGGGAAGGTACCATCTGAAACAGTTTAAAAAAAACGTAGCTGTAGTATCTCAGTTGTCGCTTCAGAAAAGTTAAAAACTGGGCATGGAAGCAGGGGTGGCCAAGCCATCATTGATGGTGATGCAAATGGCAGATTTTTCACTAGGGAACAGACTATTAGCCTAGCCACAGAACCTTGAAGACAAGTTACAGATAAGCTAAAGCAAAGTTAACCTTGAAGATTAATAAACAAATTTACTATTTGGAAAAACTAACTTCTGGATAGAGAAGGATTGAAGTGTGAAGGTATTCACCGTTTGGAAGGGACAGGGGTTCTTCCTGACTCCTCAGTTGGATGGTGGACTATTTGCATTAAGTGTGATTTGATATTGATACTAGGGGAAATGAAAACATGTTGACAGAATGCATTGCCTCTGATCTAACTACGGTAAATAATGCAAACTTTTCTTTATCTTTCCACACAAAAAATGAGGAATAGTGTGGGAATAAATCCTTCTGTAGGCAAGCTTAGTCTTCACATCAGATTCAGGGTTAAGTGTAACAGATGCTAGCCTCTGATAAGGTTGCAGAATCTTTGAACAACTTCTTGATGTTATTTCAAGAAACCTGTCAGCTCTAATCATGATGAGCCTTGCACAAAATGTATCCCTAGTCTCTATTTTTAGTTTATGCCCTGGAATAGGTAGGCTTCCTTTGTTTAGGAGTACTGAAATAGGTGCTTGAAATATGAACAGATATTCTTCATGTAACAGAACGTATCAGGTGGTTTGGTTATGGCTTTCCTTTCTCTCTTGACAGTCCTCCCACACCTTGTGTGTGGCTGCCTAATATAATTCAAATTCCTAGGCTAAAATCAGTTTTCAAATATTTGAGGTCTTGCCAGCAGATAGGCTGGCTGAATAAAGAGCCTGAGTTCTTTAGGGAGGCACGAGTTATTGTCATCTTTTCTTCTTTAGGCCTGCCAAGTGTATAACACCTTATATATCACTTATGCTTTTGGCAGCCCTGTCACATCAGCAAACTGATAGGCTGTGGGAAGCAGCTTCACCTCAGCAGGATGGTTGTAGTGCCGGTTCTTTGCCTGCCATGTACCTAGCTGAAATCTGGGAGCAGAAACTGAAGCTAGTGGAATGAGAAGGTGAACATAGATAGCAACCTAATGAGGGATGTGGGAATGGAGCATGGGATACTGCTTGGAAAGAGAAGAAGGGACATAGGTTGGAAGCAGCCCACTTTGACTTAACTAATAAGGCATGTGTGTGTTTTGGCCAGGAGAATGCTTCTCTCAAGTACCCAAACAGATTTAGAGTGGGAGAGGTAAATAAAGAGCATGGGTTCAAAGTTATAGGAATGCCCATGCAGGGCAAGATGGGATGGATTGCTGTTACCTAATGCACTTGATGTTAAAACTCCTGAGAACCTGTAGTTTGAATGAAAAGGCCTGTGTTACATTGCCTAACTTTTTTCAGTAGAATACAGTGATTTTATTTTAGCCTATGGGACTGCAGATTCTATTCTTGCTGTGAGCAACTCGGGAGAGGAGGAGGGAAACTGAAATTGGACATGTGGGGAAAACACATTTCATCTAGAGCTGTGCAAAATTAAGCCCCAAATTTTAGTATAGCTAGCCTAAAATGTTACCTCTAGATTTAAGAAATTCAGAGAGAAACTTTACCACTAATGAAAACAAAATGATGGGGGGGGGTGGAGAAATAATGGATAGAATACATAGAAGCAGGTATTTTTCTGAATTTGAGTTGTGTTCAGAACTGTGCATAATTGTAATAGTGTACTCTAAAAGACCTTACAGTGCAACAACTATCTCAATTTATTTTTCATTTGGGAACTGAAGTATCTGTTATTAAAATAAAGAAGTGGGGAGCTGCATTGATGCAGCTGGGGGGGGGGAATAAAAACAAAACCACAAAACCTCCCCAAAAAACAAACCCAACAACAAAAACCAAACACATACGCACAAACACAACCTCACAAAAAAACCTCGAAACATTTGTAGGTAGATATGAGTGATAAAAAGCACTGTAAACGTTCCGTTTGATTTGCCCCTTGCCCTTAGGACGTGCCCTGACTGTAAACCTGAACAGCTTCTATTCCCTCTTCAAGAGAACAGAGTAACCATCAAACTGTGTGTTTTGTTTCAAATGCAGAATTTTCTCGAAGCAGATCCTTCGATGGAACAGGAACATATTATTTCAATTTTGCAGTGAGGTCATGTATAGAAACTAAACGTTTAGGATGATTGCTAGATTTAAATCCAGCTCCATGTCTGCATTTTGAGATCTAGTAATACCTGCAGAGTTGACACTTGTAGTAATTCAAGGACCTTCCCCAGCTTTGCAATCAACTTCAGAAAAGTGCATTGTCATTCACCTGCTTCCTCCTTTCTGTCCTGCCCCTCCATTCTTTCAGCTT
>NW_010309607.1:10998-29970 GCF_000700745.2 Antrostomus carolinensis
TCCCTACAGTTACTGCAAGTTATTTGGATAGCAAAGAAAGCAAAATGTTCTTTGGCCCACGGCTTTTATTTGGCTCCGAGGTATCCTGTGTGTAGGGAGAGTGGTTTCCTCCCTGTCCCACAAAGGTTACTCTGCAGAAAGCAACGCTGCCTCCCTAAATATTCTAAACCAGCTTTTGAAGAGACATTTGGAATACTTCAAATCCGAGCTGCTTATTTGGAAGACTTCAGTCCAAATCTAGACAGTGACCAATTTTAGACAAAACTTAAGCTACCAGATCTTTTTTTTTTTTTCCCCCCTCCTGAAATAATGGATATATGAAGCATAGCTTAATGGAAACTTGATAGCCTTTAAGTTTGTCCACTATCTCTAGGCATTTGTCAGGTTTTAACTGTAATAGTAGCCTCGATTTATGCTTAATTTGCTGGTAGTTATCTTAAAATTGCTTTAAAAGAGCTGAATTTTTCCACTGAAGAAATTCCTCTTGTTTATTTGAAGCACTTTTTTTTTTTTTCCCCTCTGTTACTAAATTTGATCTTTAAATTTGATCTTTAGCTAGAATTTTGAAACCACTTTCTTCATAAAGGCAGATGAGTTTTAATTAAATATAGTAATAAAATTTGTCTTGTTGAAGGTGACATATGTATGCTCCATTAATAGAATATTTTATTGATAAAGAATTGCAGGTTTAATTTCTTCTAAACTGGCTTCAGCAATCTACCATTGGTAGAGTGTTAAAATACCTGTGACTCTTCAGTTTCCTCTTTGCATTCAAATGGATGTGTTTTTCTCCCTCTGATCTAGAGCTACTAAATTATTTGGAAAACTTTGTGGGAAATACCACCTTGACACTTGCTCGAATTAATGCATTTTTAAAGCACTTGAAAAGTAACAGTTTTCTTCCTTATGGAAAAACTTCCAGCATTTCCAAGCAGCTGTAAAATTAACTAAAAGCAGATTATTTCCCACAAATGCAATGCTGAGTTAACTTAAACTTAAGTTCTTGCTTTCATAGTACTTGACATTCTTCTTTCTGATATATGGTTAATAATATAATCTTTTGTAAAATTATTCAGGTGTAGAATTTGGGGCTCGAATGATAACTATTGATGGAAAACAGATAAAGCTTCAGATATGGGATACGGTAAGTATCTATAAATCATAGAAATTAGTTAAATATATGACTCCACTAGCTTTCCCTTTATTCTGTCATCAGCACCCATGTGAGACTATGCACTTTGTCTTGCAGCTTTTTTTGTTTGTTTCTTTGAAGATTATAAATTTGCTAAAATTTCCTTTTTGGTGTAATGTATTTTTAAAGCTGCAAACTTCTGCTGTTTGCACTGTAAAATTACTTCTTCAAGTAACACTTTCAGGTTTGTAAGACTGGAATTTGTGCTGACTCACTTTTTTGTTGGAGTTTTCTGTATTATAAAGAACTTACATTTCTCTAAATAGTCTTTCTCTGTGCATTCATGCAAGGTCTGGTTAATGTAATATCCTGTTGCAAAACTGTGTTGTGCCTACTACCTTTAATCAGGAATTCTCTAGAGGAAATGTTTGCATTTTCCAATATAGAGCCATTGTTTTCATAGAAGACTTAAGAACTCAAGTACACTATATTCATTAAGATATTCCACTCTTCAGAGGGATTGGTAAAAGCTTAAAGTTTTGAAAAGCCTACCAAAAACCAGACTTTGACTTTTGAGGGGGTTCAGGTTAAGAACACGTACATTAGTGAAGGCAGCTTTTTTTCTTCTTGTTGGTCACTTTCCCATAGAGCAGTCAGCCGCAGTGTCTGTGCTTGTTGTGATGCAAGGGCTTTAAGATGCTCATACTGATAGCTGTGTCTTTCAGATATGCTTAACTGTTCCCTAAGGCAGGGCTGTCTGTTTTCATTTCAAAAGGAAATTTTAAGATACCTTTAGAAACTGACAGATACATACATGAGCTGTAGCATCATGTGTGCGTTCTTTTTGGTAGAGCAAATCAGTGAAGGCAGATACGTTCATATATGCATGCCTACGTACCTGCGTGTGTATAGAAAAATGTAACATGCAATATTTTAGCTGACTTCACAGGTAAGATTCAAAGTACCTTACTTATTTTACAAGTTCATAATTTGACATGACATCTAACACCTGTGCCTCCATGGAAGTTCTCCATGAAAAGGTGTAAAAGAGTCAGATTGTGCTTGCTTGAGGCTTTTTCACCATTATAACTGTGAGTTGTTGGCCACCAAGGTGGCTGACTATTTTTAAGACAATCAAATTTCTGCATAAGCAATAGCTTCAGAAGCAGACTTTTAATATGTAGTGTGACTACATGAGAACGTACTTACATCGGTCCTTGTTTCCTGAAATTGGGACAGATTCTCTAGATAAAATTACTAATTTTACTACCAGTGCAGCCACTGTCTTTCATTGGCTTTCAAACTTATTTTGTTAATGTGCTATTTCCTGCTCCTTGAATACAAGTGAACTTCAGTGATTTTTGAGTACATTGTGTTTTTCTTAGTGCCTCTGACTCAGTCACTCTTTGCAATCTGTTTGGTTTCTTGAATGCTTGCAAAGTGTCTGATAATCAAAAGCAATTCTGTTGAAATTTTGGTTAAAACTTAAAATCCCTGCCCAAAAAGAGTTTGTATCTGGCTAGCTTCTTAACTATATCATACATAAGTTAAAAATATTAATTGAAAGATTTCATGCACTGAGTAGATTGTATGCTTGTATTGTAGTTAATAATTTATGAGTTATAAGCAATGAATGACTTAATATATTGGATGTAGTTAAAATTTTTACTGTATACAATCTGATTTTTAAAACACAGGATATTTCTATTCTAATCCAATCTTGACTAGTAAGCATATCTAAATTCCACTGTCTCAATTCTAATCTTGGGTGCAAAGGTGTTGAAGATGTGGCACTTAGGGACATGGTTTAGTGGTAGACTTGGCAGTGTTATGTTTGTGGTTGGGCTTGGTCTTAAAGGTGTTTTCCAACCTGGATCATTCTGTGATTCTAACTGTCAATAGGTGTTTTACTTACTAGTGTTAAGGTACAAAAAGATGTTCATAATGACCGAGGTTACCATGCCCATATTGTATATCTGGGTTGAGCGTTTCCTGAATTTATTTTTCTGTTAGCAAAAACTACTAGCTGTTACTGGTGCTATCTCTGTATTTATCAAGCTGATACAAACAATTTCTGTTTGATAAGAGAAAGTTCCTTTTACACCTATGGCTAAGCAAACACATGAAGCATTTGTGTTTTCACTTGGTGCTTACTGAGTCACAGCACCAGCACTTCTCTGATTTAATGCTAGCGCCTTATATACCTGCTCTTCATCCATCACTGAACAGGAAGTGTCTTGAGCGGAGACATAAGAAGTGGAGAAACTGCTTAAAATTTGACTGGTTAACAGTGAATAAGGACTTGCTTTCTGAAGAGAATCAGACAATTTAATTAAGATTTTTTATGGACAGATACTTCTGTGCAGCAATGCTCAGTTTGTGTTGTCTTCAGCAGATCACTGCAGCTCAAGGGAAAGGTCTATCATAGTAATGGGAATATATGGAACCTGCAGCATAACTCACTGCCAGGATTATGTCATAATTTACAGGGGGCAGCTGAAGCTAACGCTGTTGCATGTCTGTGAGATCCATTTGTGTGTTCTTCTTGTATCATAACTCAAGGATATTTGAATTTTCCTTAGCATCTTAGTTTGAATCAGGAGTGTTTTACAGAAGTCAGCTCTGCTTACTGCAGTCTGGTTTTCATGTGGGAGTATGCAAACCGAGTTACTTTCAGATGAGGCTGGACTGGAAGATAGGCAGAGAAATGCATCTGTGCGCACTAGAAATTGTAGTCTAGTATTCGGTCCTGTGAGCTGGTAGTCTAGTAAAACTAGTTTGGTGCCAAAAAAACCCCAAAAAACCCAAACAAAAAACCAACACACAAACAAACAAAAAAACCCCAAAACCAACAACAGAGGAACTCACATGCAAAAAAAAACCCCAAACAAACCAAAAAACCCCCAAACAAACAAACAAAAAAACCCCACATTACATGAAAGATATTCAGTGTTAAGTGTTGCAGTCTCAACTCTACTGCTGATAATATGTCTACACCAGCAAACAGATTGTCCTGTTGTTCTCTCCCAGATGCAGGCTGCTCCTGGTCTCCCCACTGCTGGGCTCTGCAAGCTTGCTGCTGTGTGTGCTGTGGCACGCCTGGGTTTTTAGGTCTGCAAGTCCTTGGGTTTCACTTTTCCTTTCTGATGCATTTAGGTCAATCAAGGGGAGTGCAGGTATTGGACCAAATTGTTCCCTTGTCTATCTTTAGTCTCTAGATTATTTCCTTTCCTGTGTCTTTAATCTTAGTAATGGTCTTCAGTAGTTGAATAGACTGAGAAATATCTTTGTCAAAACTAGTTATTTGGTAATTGCCCACTATGAGAAGTTAAGCTACTCTTCTGTGGAAGTGCAATATTTGAGCTAGTGTCAGTTACAAAAATAACTTGTAGGGAACTAGAAAATGGTCAGCAGAAGCTGGTAAGGATCAGAATGACCGTTTTGGGAGCTATTAAGTTTTGTGAGTTTAAACAAGCTGCATTTTTTATCTTGTGGTAGCGTAACACTGAGAAATACTGAGATTGCTTCTCCTCAGAAAAACTTCATTGTTGTAGAGAGATACTGGGCTTGTTACCAGGCTGAGTCAGTCGCCTTCATTTTGTTGTTGAGGGGGATGTTCTGTATTGTATTGACTGTTACTAACAAGACATTGCTGATGGGCAAAAATGAGCAGTAGTTGAAAGAGGGAATTTAAGTTTTCTCAGTTGCTGCAATGGGAGAGATCAGTGATGATAGTAAATAATACTACTTATGTTCTGTAAATTGAATTTATATGAATGAGAATGTTTCCTATGTACTTAAATGCAGTAATTTTAATATCTATTTCTGCTTCATTTAATGAAAATCTGTGATAAAATGTTTATTTTTATTAATTATTATGTTTCTGTAATACCTTAGTCATGCTTAGATTAAGACTAAGTATCTGAAATAATATTTCATTTTTTATAATCTAATTTCAAGTAGTTTCTTGGTTTCTGTAGAAGAGAGCTTTCTAGTTAAATTGTCAGTGTTTTCTAGTAGTTGAGAGCTTCCACAAATAACCATGTTTGTGCAAGACGGAAGGTGTAGTTGTTGAAGGCAAGTCTCTTCCATAAATCCAGGGTGTGACTTGGCCGTTTACTTTCGGATATTCTGAATATGCTAATCCTTCTTGGAAATTCAGTTATTTTTCATGTATTTGCAAAGGATTTGGATCCAGTCGAATCAAATAAAGTTCCCTTAATTCATTAAATTAATATTCATTTCATCTTAGTAATATTTACAATTGCTAGGATGTAGTGCTCACTCCTGGGAGTTCCTTACTAATTATCTACTTCATTACATTCTGCTTGCTTCGCTAGTCAGAGCATATTTTTATGTTCATGATGGTGAATTCTTCTACTGAATTTTTACTAATTTGACTCTTTAACCGTTGTACTTGCAAGGATGTGGCTACATCTTACAGCGCAAGTTATGATGACTTGGTGGTCACAGCCCTCTGCTTTAGTGCTGTGAAGTAACATCAAGAACTTGCAGAGGGTCTGTTTTGGTTTCCAAAACTAGTTTGATCATCAGTTGACAGACTGTGTTTGCTGCCATGTGGAAGCATTAACTTATTTCTGGATTCATGGATTGGGGGGGAATTTGTCCATTTAATGGTTATTCCTACTGCCACTTGTGTAATAGGACCATCATCTGCACTTCAGTGCCAGTAGCTAAGTTATTGTTCCAATCCATGATGGCACTTCAGGAAGCTAAGGTAAATTGACACGCGTTCTAGCTTAGTATTCACAAACCTGTGTCTGTCATGTGCTTAAATGTATTTGGTTATTGAAATACTATGTTATTGGCATTTTGTTTTCTGACTGGTTATAGATTTCTTGTCAGTTTATCTGTGGCTTTCTACAAGAATGGAGCAAGCTCTTGCTTAGAATAAGGTTTTAGATGGAAGGAGGGTGAATCACTTCCTTTTGTCCGTAGTGGAACTCCCATTTTAGTGAGGATAGATACTTAAAGGTTGCAACTAAATTATAACCTGAAGTAAATCATAAGGGTACTTCTAATAATGAAGGGCTAAGGCTTTCTGTTTCTCTGATGTGTTGGGAAATTGCTTTGGATGTCTAAATGGCATGTGTTCAACAACGTCAGAAGAAAAGGCGTATGCACAAATGATCTGTATTTAGACGTATGTACAGTTTCACCCTTGGGGATCTTTAGACCTCGTGACATTTCAGTTCTGATTAGGATGCTGACAGGGTTGTTCTGAAGCAACATGTAACTTGACTGAATCCTCCACATAAATTCTGACACTTTCTTAAATTGTTATGGTTTCTTCTTCATAAGTGTCTTCCCTTATGTTCGTGTTCGGGAACATCTTTACTGGAGAGCAGCAGGGGGTTGTTTTATTTTTATACTACTACTGTGCCTATTCTTTGTACTACATGCTAGTAAATCACCTCAAAATTATTTTTATTCTGGGGTAGAGACATGATTGCAAGAAAGTTTAATCAACTTGTATAAACAAGTTGCCATGTGACTAAAAGGCTGTTAATTTATTTATAACTTTCAAAACTATGTTCAAAGGTATGTATTACTCTTCTCCCTTTCTGGAACATTTTGTTCCAGGGATCAACTTTGGAGTAGTTCCCAACTGGCAGTTGTCATAGATAGTGTGACACTTGGGTGAGTTGGTTGTTTCTTAGATGTCTTTTTAGTTTTCTATACAGCTTACAAAAGTATAAACAAATTTAAATGAGTAATAATTCCCAATGTGAATGAGATGTTCTGATGTGAATGAGATGTTCTGTCACCAAGTTTGAACAAACCACACATGCATGCCCCCTTTAAAAGTGAAGGAATCTAGAGCTACTAGCTGTGGTGCATTGTAGTTTCTCATTTTTCATGTAGATGTCTTTGAAGAAACTTTCCAAATTCTTCAGCATTGAGAATAGAGAATGTAGTAAAATTAATGGACTGGTTTTTAGGGAGATGCGCTCTTGTGGAACCTGTTTCATTAACTACTTCCTTGCACTGCATCATGCCACTTCCCACCTTAAATTATGGATTCAAAAATGCAGTTAAGGAACTTGCAAGGAACCCTTTTTGATAGCAGAGACTTACCTGCACATTTTGCAACTGACACATAGGGACTGCACCATACACTTGGAAATGGCACCAAGATTTTCTATAGAAATAGTAACACTTGAAGTCTTTTCTCGAATGTGCCACAGTTCCTGTGATGTCAGTGGTGACACAGCTACATAGGTTCAATGTTCCTGAAAATTTTAGTGCAGGCCCTAAATCTCTGTGTATTTTGGTGATCTAAGGTGATTGATAATGCTTCATGTTCTGCTGACATCATTATTTTGAAATTGCATTTTGGTCTCTATACTGAAGTATATTTAGAGAAGCACATGGGATATGCGTCCATGTGGCTCTACAGTTCAAGCAGGGATGAAGATGCTTGTACTACTTTGAAGACTTGTCGCTGTGGCTGTGTAAATCTCTCATATCAGAAAGTTTGGTTTTGTTAAGCAGTATGATGTGAATTGTAAATGCTTACAGTCCAGAAGACAGACAAAAAGAATGTTACTTAACACTTAAAACATCACTTGTTTGTTAGAGGCCCACAATTTTTCATGAGTAGTGAACTGATTACATCAGAGGTAGCACCTTTTTCTCAGAAGAAGGAGGATGCATGTTCAGGCACGTCCAGTATGCATTTGTTGGTTCCTGTATACAACCTTGTCTGAGCTGGAGTTTCTACATGTGAAATAGCTCTCACGGTCTGTCTGTTACCCAAAAGATCTTGAATCTTCCCACTTCCACTGCAGTGTAACCTGGAAGTGGGTATAAGCAGGGGTTGCCTTGGAGCAGAGGCTTGTGTGGCCTGTACTAGATGTAGCATGTCCTTGGGAAATTTTAACGTTCATTTAGTGGCTACTGGCACTACTGTTCCTCACACACCCCTTCCCCCACACGCACTGAGCACTGGCACAGGTTGTTGCTCAGAGCGGTGATGGAGGCTCCATCCTTGGAGATCTTCAAAATTCCATCAGGACAGAGATGTGTGCAGCCTGCTCTGGGTGGCCCTGCTTTGAGCAGGGGCACTGGAAGAGATGTCCTCCAGAGGTCCCTTCCTGCCTCAGCCATTCCGTGATTCTCTGAAAAAAGTTTTTTAATATGGAAGGGTGTGGCAGGGCGGGGGGGAGGAAGTAGTGGATTTTCGGGGGAACGTGGAAGGGATGGTAAGAACAATGTTAATTCCCCTTGAGATAAAGGGCTTTTCTCTGGTATCAAAGCTGGTTTTAACTTTATACTGAGCTTCCATACTGCCACTTCTCTCTGTTGCTCCTTGTAGCAAGTAGCTAAACTTGAGTTGGTCCTACTTTGCAAGACTGATAAAGTACAATTATAACACACTTGTATTTGTTTTTTTAAGTTAGTTTTGGCTAATAGCTTACACTTTTTTGATTTTTGGCTTCTTTGAAATATCTTGTCCTCCTTGTTGTGGGGAGGGGAGGGAGGATGGGCAGAGAGCAAATTGTTAGATAAAAAATAAAGTAATATTGATACTGGGGGGAGGGGAAGAAAAGCTGTGGAGTATATTCCACGTGCCTAACCCCGCTATATTGACCTTCTAGATCTCTCATTCAGAATGATACTGTTAAATGATATATATAAGGTATTATTATTTTATATATAATATAAAAACATTATATAAATGTAAATATTATGGAGTTTTTTTACAGAAACTCAATTTTCTTCTGTTTAGAATGAAAGGGAATTAAATTTGTGTTGTCTATTGGTATATGTAAGCACAAATTCATTATTACTACATGGAAGATTGTATCTTCTTTGGTGAAGAAATGGGATGTTTTCCACCCTTTCCCCAGTCTGTACTTCAGGAAGCAATGATACTTAAATTTCATCATGTACAAGTGAGAGACAATTTAAAATGTTATAATATTTTCAGGATTTAGGTACCGAACTTTAAGTAAATGATTCTTGTAAGAACTCTCAAGTCTTACGTTCTTGTAAGATCTGCTAGAAGCTCTGACAGTCTTGGTTGACCATGATTAATTTACTCGTGGAGATGAACAATTTCATGTGTCAGGGTAGAATTTATGAAAGTGAAATAGGCAATCTTAATGTGATAGACTAAGTCCACTTCATGTATGATTTTAGGCAATACATGGAATACACTGATAACAACAACTTGTCTTTTGTCTAGTTAGGAAGAAAATGTTTTATGCATCTACCATGCACTCGAGCTAGTCACCACACCAAGAAAATGTTGTAGAGCTTAGTGGAGCTTCTGGCTAGGGAACCAAGTATTGTGCTAAAAATCTGGGTTCTTTACTATTCTTTGATGCATTCTAGCTGATTGTCTGTATGCTATTACCTTACTCTTGGCCAAGTCCATATATTAATGTCTTCTAATCATGTTGAAATTATTAAATATATTGTCTGTCTTTTGTAACTTTCTCCATTGGAATGGCTGAGATAGAGTTTGCTTAAACTGGAGTAACTGATTATTCTGGAAGATAAGGATGCTTTCTGAAGTCTGAACATGTTGAAACTTGTGCCACTCTTCTTGTTCAATGACAGAATCTAGAATCAAGTTCTTCCTGAATTCAAGAAAATCTTATATTGCACAGTAAAAGTACAGTAACTGTGACAAAAGACAGTTCTCTGTACACTAATTTTGTAGGTAGGGCTGAAGGGTGGCTTGCATTTGATAAATATTTCATTCTTGCTTTTCACGGTTTTAAATTAGGGTAGTTTCCTATAGTTCTGCAGATAACTATCTTACTGCATATGGGGGGGGTCTAGCATTAATATTAGTAATTCGTAATTGTATTCTGTGTTACTGAATTATGCTAAAGCTTCTGTTACTGCTAAATATTAGAAGTAAAAGTTTCTTCTAACAACTGCAAGGTGCTAGATAGCATTTCTGAAAAACATGAGCACAGGGAGCTCAAGGTCTGCAGCTATGAATATTTATTTTTCAGGGCTGTGTTCTTTTGAGCATGTTCTTTTAAGTGCTGAGATTTTTACAGAATACTTTTCTGAGAGAACTGTCTAATTTATGTAGGATCTCTGAAGTTTTTCACCAGTGCATATGAAGATGACTCTTGCATCCTGTAGCTGTTTGACAAGCATTATTTATCAAGTACAGAGGAAATTGATTCACTGTGGAGCAGAATTGTGTAAAATTGAATTCAGAACCATTTTCTGTTTTTTCATAATAAAATGATTACTGAAAGAATTCCATCTGAAGACTGTTGAAAGCTGGTTGCAGTTTATGATATAACGGATAAAATCTGCATCCTTGGCCTTCCAACAACCTTTACACCAGCAGATGGTGGGCGTAAAGATGTCATTCATCATTTATTTACAATGGGCTTTATTTATTCTAGTGTCAACAGCTGCCCCAGGGAGCGGGTTATTGAATTCAAATGTGAAGCTCTGGGTTATTTGCTTCCTTTCAAATTTGTCTTCAGAGCTTAGTTGCTAGGAGTCCATTCTGTGCTCTAATAATGATTCATGTATTGTGAAGCCATTCAGTAAATTGGGTTGTCAGGGATTGCCAAAAAAGGTTTAGAGGTCCTGTTCCATTTTTTTCTTTTTTTTTTTTTAACCAGCACTGTGCTGTAGTTGGTGTCTTCTCCTTATGTGCCTTCTCCTGCTAGCATTAGATACTTTGTCCCCAGTTGTCTCTTCTCTAATTTCCCCTCCATACTCCTCTTTGTCCCCATGCTCTCAAAAGTAGAATTCTATGATTCAAAGTTTGTGATTTGCAGGATGGGGGGGGAATAAAAAAAAAAGATATCTGCAATAATGAAACTTTGTCTTCTGCAGGCAGGGCAGGAGTCCTTCCGTTCCATTACAAGGTCATACTACAGAGGGGCAGCAGGGGCTTTACTAGTGTATGACATTACAAGGTGAGAATACTGAGGAGGTATAACCAGTTTAAAATTATATGTTTCTGTGGAATTGTGCTGTGGTATATATTGGTGTTAAAATGCCTAATGTAGTTTGGCTTTCTGTATAGATATTTGTAATCTAATGTTTTGCCAACTTATCTTAAGTACTCAAAATCAAGATATAGCCTATGTAACCTATATACTTCAATTTTTCTCTGTATAGTGGGTGAGAAGAAGCATGCAGAAGGTCTCAGGGAGAATGAAACACAATATTTTTACAAACTATTTGACTGTAAGCCTCTGGATTACCTTTATTGAGAAAGACCTTAAAATATTTCATTAATTCCTTTCTAGTGTTTTTATTTTATAATTTTTCTTTAATTGTAACAGATTTTTTTTTTTAATTGAAGTGCTGTTCTGCAAAGGAGTAAAATAGTAAAACATCAGAGTTTGGTTACATAAAAATACCAAGAAACTTCTACCACTGCTGTGTTTCTGAAGTTGGGAAAATGCAGGTCTTCGTGTGATTTTTGTAGGAGCTGCTCAGAGGTGGCTAAGGTTTTCCTGCTGTATCAGTAAAGCCTCCATAGAACTTGTTATCTGCAAAACTGTGTGTACTGCGGCTGGTTTATGAAAATGATCAGGCTTCAAAATCTTACTAGGGAATGCAGCTCCCTTTGTGGGTCTTGGGTCTCATTGCTGAATTAAGTGCAACTTTACTGGAGATTTCCTAGATATTTTTCCTTTTGTTCCCCATGTATTTTTAAATATCAGAAAGCAACGTATTATTTCCATTGGATTTCCAGCAAATGAATCTTTGATTCATAAATAGATGGTTTTACTCTTGTGAAATCTTAAACACACTTCACAAGCATGTCATCTAATATTTAGTGTACACATTATGTAACATGCCATATTAATGTACCTTACTTTAAAAGACTTTGCTGCTGAATTCATTATTCAGTTTATAAACTCACAGGAAATTGTCAACCACTTTCTGCCTTCTGTAGAACAAATATAGCTATATGAGTATGCAATTATTTGTACTGTTGTTTACATTGGTTGAGGCTGTTAGGGACTTTTTTAAAAATTCTGTTCAGCAGATTTTATATGTATATAAAATTACAGATTTTTACAGTTATAAGAATCCTCTTTACTCTTTGTAGCAAACATATTTTCAATTACTTTTTAGGCAGAGTTCATTAATGCTCCTGGTTTACTGAATTTTTGTTTGTCTATTCTCCCTCTCACAAAAGGATTACTAGCTTTTATCCCTGGAGCATGTGTACTAATAAACAAGTTGGTTACTCAAGCAGAGAAGCTGCCTAACAGAAGGGAAAGATTTCTTGAAATACTGCTTTTAATTTTCATTCTCTTCTGTACTTAGGAGGGACACTTTCAACCACTTGACAACTTGGTTAGAAGATGCTCGTCAGCATTCCAATTCCAACATGGTTATAATGCTTATTGGAAATAAAAGGTAAAATTTAACCAGTTAGGATTTTGTAAGTAGTAAAGATTTCTAACTTCTGTGGATTTCAGCTTTTTGTGTTTGCTTATTTGTAGGCAGTATGTTAACTTTTAAATTACTTTCAATCACTGGGCATATTTCCATGGTGTAATCCAAAACCTTTCCTTTTCTAATTAGATTAATACAATGTACAGCACATGTGGATCAACTGCCTTATGTTCCGAGTACCTTTTTTGGAAGTAATTTTATTTTAAAAGGATTCACTGTGAATGGATGAAGTCATGGATTATGAGTTGTTTTTTTTTTTTTTGTTACATTCCTTTACATCTGGAATCACCATTTAGAAGCACCTAGATCTCTCCCTTATAAAGATAATGACTCCTAATTTTAGGTGTTCTAAAGTGCTTTAATTTTTAGTTAAGAATCACAGCAGAGAAAATGTCAGTAAAAAACCAAAAAAGCCTATACTACAGGATTCACTTCAAAAACTTTTTTCAAATGTAGCAAATGCATACCTCAATGATTATATGAGGTGTTTCTGAATTCTAAGCCTGTTTCATATTCTCTATGTTTTAGCTGAGGTTGGCAGCAGAATATGCTTTTTCACCATTTCCTGGTGAATTCAGGCTGCTCTTAGACACCAGGTGGTGAAATACAACTAAAAATTTTGAAAGTGTTACCCAGTTTGTACACGATTATTTACTTGGTCTTCTCATCAGCTAGACTGTCCAAAGTTCTAAAATGGTTCTCTATTGATGCTGAGACTTTGATCTGTATTGAAGGACTTCATAAAAACACGTCAGTGAATAATACATTTTTATCTGTAATATTTCTAGTTCTTGATGCAGTGAACTGTACCATCATGTCTAGATTGGTTTTTGCTGCATGTACGGTTTTTCCAAATATCAAAAGCATTTCAGAACTTAATAACTCTTGCTATGGGCCTTTACCTAATTGACCTTAACTTATCTCCATGCCTTAGCAATTCTTGAAGGTAAAGAAGCCAGTTGAAATAATGTTGTGCATGCTTGTCCCTTAAAATTTTATGAACAGCCAGATAATTTCTTAGATACTACTGAGAAACAACATTGTGGTAAAGAGGCTGGTTTTGCTTCTCTGACCTGTTCACCTCTTATTTTCTTCTTCCCCCTTCTCCCTTTCATTTTCCTCCCTCTGCACCCCACCCTAAACCTTCCCCTGAAAAACATGTTAAGCATTAGGTAGTTGTTAAACTTGTCCACGTTTTATACATAATCTGGAAAATTACTGACAACATTCTTTTTAACTGAGGAATGTGATAAGAATAGTCTTCACAAATTATTGTAAAAATGTAATCTCTTTTATTAAATGAAGCTTTAGTAAACCTGTGATGTCCCTGACCAACCGTTTTTATACGTATGTAAGTAAAAACATGGCACTGAGAGAAACGGTAAAGTCTGGTTTACTTGAGATAAGTATTTGATAAGTTTGCATATGTAGGTGACGTCTGTAACTATTCCCGATTATGCTTAGCTGTTAAACTAAATTTTTGTCTTGCATTCTGCTGATGGAGACTATGCCACATAATTGTATGTTACAATATGCTACTTGCAGCTAGCTCAGTAATTCCCAGTTACAACCAGGTTTTGTTCAAACAAGAAATATACTTAAATTATGTATTTTAAGTTACAGATTAAGGTGCCACATGAAGTAAAAGTTCTTTAAGAAGCTTTTGAAAGGGGATTGTTTTCAAGCCTCAAAGAGGAGAATGGAAAGAAAACTCCTTCAGTTATATTGCATTATCCCGAAAGTGTGTTACAGGAGTTCTTATGGTAGGGCATGCTGCTAGAGATGGGTGGAAGGAAGAATGTGTATACTAGCATAATATTTTTGAAGGAATAAATTTTGTTCATGTGAGTCCCAAAAGTGCACTTGATATACATTTGTACTACTGACTTACTGCTGGATTTGAAGAGTGTTGAGAATTTAATCTGAAATATAATAGCTGTTTTTGAAAACATTACAAATACCAGTGTTAAAACATGACAAATACTGTACTTAATCTTCTTTCCAGAACAAAACATAGCTATATTGATCTAGTAAGACCAAATGCTTCGAATTATTGGAATGGAGAGAGGAAGACAACTGTGGTTAGTAGAAGCAGTTAAAGCTTTTTAAGAATATGTTTAGATATCAGTAGTGAGTTTTGACTGGGTTATCACTGCAGTTTTCGATGCAGCTGCACTATTTCAAGTCAAAAGAATTATTTATTTCTGTTCTCTCATGAAGATAACACTATAGTGAATCAAGGTTTTAAATAAGATATTTTTGAGGGTAGCATGGTAGTAGCAAATAAAGACATCGCTCGAGTTAAAAAATACAACATTAGCTGCTTCAGGGACATGAGAATGAACACCTTGTTAAGATATCTTAAGCCTGAGGCTGAGATACTGGTTACGCTTACACATAAACTTTAAAATAGTTTTGAAAAGACATTTGTTGTGTCCTTATCTTCAAATGCTTTGTGTTTAAATGATGTGCTGAATTGTCTTGTCTTTATAACTCATCTGAGCTAGCATGTAGTTGTAAAAATAACAAAAACCTGCTTTGCTGCAAAATAGATGCCACAGTGAGTATCATTTATTTTTAATACATGTATAATTACAAGAATGGCAGCACTGAAGCCCAGTATGGTATTTTTTGCTGGTATTCTGACTGCAAATTAAACCTATTTGCCTGCTGTTTAGTTTAAAAATGTGTATCTGAGAAGATATTGCTCAACTGAAATGAAACTTCTTTTAAGTATTTGTTATATTCATTACGTATGTATAAATGTAGTGTTTTTATTGCGTAAGATTTAATATACTTACACAAAAGGACTGTGTACTCCTTCTTCCTAAAGAAGCTTTAACAAGTAAGAGTGAAATACTTATGTGTCTATATGACTTACAGAAGTGGATTTGTCTTTAGTTGTCCAGTCCAAGAGGATTGGTTTGGATTTTTTTTCCTGTTCTTTTGTGTAATATTTAACTTCTATCTAAACTGCTTGAAAAGCAGGAAACAAGAAATTGTGTAATAGTCACTCCAAATTCTTCTGCCTGAAGTTTCAAAACCTAAATGCTAGCTTTTTGGGAGAGAATAGCTAATGTAGTTCAGAATAACTTATTTTTGCTTTTAAGTCTTTTTATCAGAAGAGAAATTGACAGTATGAAGTTTTGCTACTGAATAGAAAAAATTGACTTTATTTTTAAAGTTATTTTTAATATCATTAAGAAATCATTTGTAGAACTCTTTTATTGGTTCAGCTTTGCAGTGTGGATTAGTAGATAACATTACAGTAGAAAAGAGTGTTATTTACCTAAAATGGTAATGTCTAAAGTTAGCATTTAGGGAATAGCTAGATAAATATCCATGCATCCTATTGAAAGCCATTTCTTGGAGTCTTTGATAAGATCTATGTCAGCTAGGATTGATGGCACAAGCAAGTGCGATGTCTGTGGCCACCCCATAAGTTCTAATGGGGACTTTTGGCTTATAAGCATGTCCCTGAAGAATAGTATTTACATGGACAGGTTTGACCATGTGACTAACTTCTTTGTTTTTCCCCTCCCAATCTTAGTGATTTAGAATCTAGACGAGAAGTCAAGAAAGAGGAAGGTGAAGCATTTGCACGAGAGCATGGGCTTATCTTTATGGAGACATCTGCCAAAACTGCTTCCAACGTAGAGGAGGTAACTTTGAACACTAGTATTTTAGTAACACAGTTGTTCTGGGTTGTACTTCATTATTTCTACAGATACTATTCCTCTCGGTTTTGGATTGCTTAACTTGAATTAACTACTCTTTATTTTATATTATGAGAAAAACAACGTCTGTTGTATCTGATTGCATAGCACTAATTATATTGTTGAGACTCTAGTAATTAATATACTTTAAAAAAAAAAAAATTGATCAGTGAAATGGGTACTTCTGTCTGCCCTGAAATCTAAGAAGTAAGACTAGAATAGATTTGCTAGTCCAAAGCAAACCAAGCTATTGGTGTCCTTGGCAGATGTCAGTCTAACTTGTTCTAAAGACCTCTAATATTTTATAAACTCTTCAGAGCAATCTATTGCAGTGCTTTAGTATTTGTATTGTTGTCATCTTTCCCCTCCACTACCTAGCAGGAATTTCCTTGCAGCAATTCACACACTCCATTTATTTTTCTGTCCTCTACAGAGCTGCTGAAGAGGTCATTATCTTGGTTGCTGTAGTCTACTACGTACTTTAATAAGTTTTTCATTCTTTGCTACTTTAAAGAACTTAAGTCTTTGATGTTTTGCTTGTAGTTTGTATTTCTGGACATATGTGAGTTCTTACATATCTCACCTTGATTTACTGCATGCCCTTCTTGAAGGGTGATTGTGGTGGGTTGACCTCAGCTAGCAACTAAGCACCCATCCAGTTGCTTGCTCACTCCCCCTGTCCAGCAGGATGGGGGAAAGAATGAGAAGAGCTGAAGTGAGGAAAAACTCAGGAGCTGAGATAGAGTTTAATAAAAGAAGGAAAGAGGTGGGGGGAAGAGCGATGGAAAGGCAGTCACTCGCAACTTTCCACAAACAGATTGGTTCCAAGCCAGCCTCTGAGCAACAGCTGCTTTAGAAAGACTACCCTTTGGTTTTTATTGTTGAGTATGATGTCTCATAATATGAAATATCCCTTAGGCCAATTCTGCTCAGCTGTTCTGGCTGTATTGACCCCCTCTCCTTCCCCCACCAACCTCTACTAGATTTTGCCTACCCCAAGCTGAATCACTGTGGGAGGCAGACTAAGAAACAGAAAACCTTGATGCTTTGTAAGCACTGCTTAGCAGTAATTAAAACATTGTTGTGTTATCAACACTGTTTTGGTCACAGATTCAAAACACAGCACCATACAGGCTGCTGTGAAGAAAACGAACTCCATCCTAGCCAGACACAGTACAGTGGAGGACAAAGAGCTCCAGCTGAGACGTTAGTCCAATGTAAAGCAGAAAGATTGCTTCACATGTCTCTGAGACCCCTGCTCAGTTCACACATCCCCACTTACTAATCTTTTTTATAATAGCATGACGTAGTTCAGCTTCTCATACTATGCAGCCTGCCCTTACTCTTTTCCAAAATTGTCCCAAATGCAAAATAGCGAGCAACTGATGAGGTATTCTGTTAGTGGTAAAGCCTTCTACTTTTGAAATATTTAGTATTTTTTGAGAAGTTATAGTAAGAATAACAAACAGCTTTCACTGACTTCATTCTGATTTGTTACTACCTGATTCTAACATTAGCCCCTCTCTCCGTGTCAAAAAGCTAGTGAATGAGTTGTCCGGTGCCTAATGCATCTCTGATTATCAGGAGGAAAATGAGCATGAAGTTCTTTGTCAAAAAAAGTTCAGATAGAATCCTCTCCTTCTGATGGTACGAGTGAGTGATTGTGTGCACTTACTAACTTTCTAATTCTGATGGAAAATCTTTAGGATATAATCCTTTTTAGTGACAATCAAATGCATTCTTTAAATGGTATTCTCAGTCAACACTAAAAGAGGTGGCATGATTTAGGATAGCTACAGCTGAAGGAGCAAAATCTTAATCTTTGAGCCAGCAAAAGTAAGTCAGGAAAAATAGTAGACACAGTAGGTGAAAGATATCACTTTGTGGACAAGAGAGACCATTTTAATTTTAATGCTGATTCTGGACTGTTCAGTATCAAAGAAATAGAAGGGAACAAGGAAAGAAATCATGTGAAATGGGCAACATTTGAGGAAAGAACAAGAAGTATGCAAAACAGGCAAATCTAGCAAGCCTTCAGGACTGGAAAGAAATGATAGTTTTGTGACTGCCTGAGGATGTAGAAATTAAACAGGAAGAACAACATTTGATGTAATTCAGCTAAAATTTTATTAAATTTTAAGCAAAAGAAATCTGTGGCCCACAGTCTACAAATTTGTCTTTTGTGGTGGCAATGGAGAACGATTTTACTGGCTTCTTTGGGAAACTAAGGGCTAAGAAAGTAATACTGTTGAATTTTTGCATTGATGGAAATACACTGAATCTGAAATAGGAAGTATTGCTCAAAAAGGCGCTTTGGAGAAAGACACTATTACTGTAAGGTTACGTCAGGCTGGTGACCGGTCACTAGTGGTGGGGTCCTGCAGGGATCCATCCTGAGGCTGGTACCCTTTAATGTCTTCATCAATGACTTGGATACAGGGCTTGAAGGACTGCTAAGTTTACTGATGACACCAAATGGGGAGGTCCTGTGGACACTCTTGAGGGCAGAGAGGCCCTGCAGAGAGATCTAGATAAATTAGAGAGCTGGGGAATCACCAACTGTATGAATTTTAACAAGGGCAAGTGCCAGTGCAGCTGGGATATGGCAACCCTGGACACACACACAGACTGGGGAATGAGAGCTGGAGAGCTGCCCTGCAGAGAGCGACCTGGGGGCTCTGGTCAATGGCAAGTTGA
>NW_010309608.1:0-1502 GCF_000700745.2 Antrostomus carolinensis
TATATATATATATATAAATAGCAATAAATCCAGCCTTGCCTCACATACTTCTAGCTATGAAAATTGCCTAGAGGTCAACTAAAAGGAGCTGTTTGGGAACAGCAGTGGGTGAAACGTGACTGCCTGGTGAGACGTCTTCATAGCCCTTCCTTGGGTGGTTTATGGGAGCTGAGTATCCCTTAGGACAATTTGGAAGATGATGCTGTGCCTTGTTTACACAAGTAACTTGCTGCACACTGTGTCAGGGTTGAGAAATGCTGGTATGCCATTAACGCGTGCACGGCTTTAGTGTATTTGAAGAGCAATTCTGTGGCTATCTCGACTTTAAATTCACAGGGTGCTATACAGAGCCTCTGCTCTCATATGTTGAAATCCTGTGATAAGAGTTGGAAGCTTATTTGAAGAACTGGGTGGCGGAAACTCTTATATTCCTGAAGTATAGTGGATTTGGCAATAGGTAAAGCGTTCCCTGACTTGCTGGGTATTCATAGCAGAATTTCATGATAGACATCTCAGGTGAAATGAAAAGAGCAATGCTGTCAAAAAGCAGGAATATACTGAAAGGGGGAGGGAGGCAGTTGTTTCTGTACTAATAGGTGAATACCAAAAAATCCTCCAAAATGGAGCATTTTGAACACAGGTTTTTTTTTTTGCTTCCTATCTCCTGTACTAAGTTGCAATGAGAGAAGTGACTGCAGGATTTGTAAAGCGTGGACTTCGCTGGAGGAAATGCATCTATTTATCACTTCTAACCAAATCTAGGAGAGCTGTATGGGCTTTTCAGTAACTCCTAGAAAAATGGTTTGTTTTGGGAATCTTAAATCTACTAAATATTTGCTGAATGAAGAAAGAATTCTAGACAGGCAGAAGCTCATGTGTAACGTTTTGCCTTACACTAGGATAATGGCTGCAGATTTCTAGAGCTTCAGCTGTTTAATAAGGCATTCCCTGACTCAGCCGAACAGCCAGAGCCAAGAACAGAAAAAGTGCCTGTTCTTGTGATGCTTTTTCCTTTCTTCCCTCAGCCTCTTCCCTCAAAACACTTTCCTTTTTGCTGAGCTTTAATCTAGCTCAGTGCCATCATTTCTGCTGCGTTCACAGGGCTGTGGGGCTGAGGAAGGACATACCTATAGGAGCCTGTTTGCTATATGTGTAGTTTAAAATAAGAGAAATCACATCCATTCACTACTAGACATATATAAATTGATTTTTCCAAACACAGGATAGACTTGTTATATAGCTCTTCATCTCTTTTTTTTTCCACATACACCAAGGGTGAGCATTTAATGCTTGTTTAGTAGTGAAATATTTAATTTCACTGACCAGAGAAGTTATTGAATTTAGATAAAGATGGTAATATTCAACGTTGTATTTATCCTAACTCAGAAAGAACTGGCACTTTCAGGAATAACTAGAAAAGCTATGTTACATCTCAGCACTTCCATTATCTTTGAAGGCTCTTCAGTGTTTTTTTGCCTACCACAGAAGAGGATTTATATATA
>NW_010309609.1:0-3847 GCF_000700745.2 Antrostomus carolinensis
CTTGGCCTTGTTGAAGTTCATAAGGTTTTTAGTAACTCTTCTAGGGTCAGCTATGTTGATGGAGAAGGAGGAAAGCAGAGGGGATCTGCATTTTTACCAAGAGGGTGGCTTCAGAGATGTCCCCATGTGTCCCAGGTGCTGTTTGGGTGACCCACCCTCACTCCAGACACAGGAGGGTTTATGATATGCATGTATCTTCCTTGATTTCCTCCAAAATTAAGCACATGCTGAAGCCTTTTATTGACCTGAACTTAAAAAAATCGGAGATGGGCACCAAGATGCAGCTGGCTGGTAGACTTGGATGCCAGCCATGAGCCTCTGCCAACACAGGGATTGCTCCAAGGGCCATCTCTGCTGCTGGCAGGTTTGGGTTCCCCTTTCCACTCTGCAGCAGCAGAAATGGGAGAAGAAAAGGCTGGTGGTGAGCTGAGCCCTGAGGGCAGAGGGTGAGAACTGGTGGTGGCCCCCAGCCAGGGCTCTCACCCATCCCAGCTCAGCGCTGGGAGGATCTCAGGTGGGTTGGGGCTACAGAGGGTTTGCAGAGCAGGAAAACCACTGTGGATTAACATAAGGTCCATGCTGCAGCCAGAGCCAGGATGGGGCTAGTGGGGTCCTGGGCTGGCCCGCCCCATCCTGCCGGTGCCGGTCCTCGCTGGGACGGGCGCTGCCCCAGCACGGGCTGGGCTTGTGGCAGTGCCCAACAATGGGACATTGTTCCACCCCTGTAATTTATGTTTCCTCGCCTTGGCTTTCTCAGGGGCTTCAATGAGCTTGGAGCACAGGGCTGGTCCCTTCTGGGGGGGTCAGGGGTGAGCTGAGCCCCCCCCACAGACACCCCAGCAGGGACTGGGGGCGGGGGGGGGGGTCCTGCCTGGGGGATGGACATGGGGGCAGGGGCTGGGGGACAGGACACAGCTCCAGCCCTTCCTCAAGGCTTTGTTAGCTCATCAAGGGCTGTCCTGCCCCAGGAGAAGGACACACTGGGACAGCCCCAGCCTGTTCCACCATGGACATCCTGGGGGATTATGGGGAACCTGGGCAGGTGGCTGATGATTCTGGACTAATTAGCCACTTCTGTGGTGGCCACCCACCCTTGAACAGGATTGTTGCTCTCAGCTGGAGCAGAGCTCATCCCACTTTGCAGAAAGACCCAGCTCGTTAGTGGCATTAACACCAGCCAGGGTATATCAGGGAGCTGCCTGGCTTCCTCGCATTTGTCCTGGGATTTCTGTCCTCCCCTGCCCAGGTGCTGAGGAAGGGGCTGTCCTGGCCCCTGGCTGAGGTTCCCCATGGTCCTGCTGTCCAATTGCTCAGCAGATTCCCTTTCCTCACCTCTATTTTTACGCTGCCCTCTGGGACAGAAACCTGACCTCTCCTCAGCTGCCTTGTGCCCAGATACATGACGTGAGCTCCTGCTTGGCTCCCAGCACAGGACCCTTTCCTCCTGGCAGTCCCAATTCCCAGCTTTTTTGCCTTAAACTTTGCACCTGCAGCTTCCTATGAGGATGAAGGATCTGCACCCTTGGCAGCACCAGGTAGAATTTCTGGCTGAAGGCTCTCCCGTGCCTCACAGCTATTTCTTTAGTCCATGTTTTGTGGGGATAGGGTGGCTTTCTGTGTCTGGGTAGCAAACCCTGGATGTGGGTGGGGGGGGTCAGGGCACCCTTGCACTGTTGGATGTGCTGTGAGGTCCTCATGGCATGGAGATAGGACTGCAGGGCTGAAGGTCCCCTTAGAAAATGAATCTACAGCTCAGAGTTTGCTCTTGGGTATCTGAAGGGTTGTGCTCACTCAGGTGGCATTTGGGCAGCTGGCACCAAGAGAGCTGGAGGAGAGGTCATCCCACCTCAGATGGACATGAGCTGGCCTTTTTGAGCACTTTGGGGTGCTGTGTATTGTTGTGGGTCTCCAGATGGTATGAGGAAGACCATGTGCCCACCCATTCTAGGGGCAGCCATGGGGTAGGGATGCTCTGTGGTACCCACTGGCTCCATGTCCCTATTTCCAGCTGGTGGAGAGAAACAGTCCAGTAACCTGGTGGTACTGGGGACTGTGGGTGAGCCTTCAGCCTCTCCTCCCTTCCTCATCTGCCAGCAGCCCCTGTTGGGGAGAGCTCAGCTGGATGCTGCTCCCCCCAGTCCCATCCAGCCCCAGGGTGATGTGCCCCATCCTGAGCTGCTGGGCTGGGGCAGACCCTGCCAGCACCTCATGCCCACCTGGGTTTGCTTTCTGGGGTGCTGTAGAGAGGGACCAGAAACCAATTTTTGGACTCTGAGCATGAAAGCAAACACTTGTGTTCACATCACCTTCCATTCCAGCGGTGCAGAGGGATGCTTGGGACAGGAGGGACCCCCTGGGGCTCTCCCCTCCATCTGCATGCTGAGAGCTACTGGAGGCAAAGAGCCACAACTCCTTCTGCACCAGTCCTACCGTGATTGTACCCAGTCATGCAGCAAATCCTGAAGCTCATGGGGGGGATTTGTGAAGGTCTCTTGGAAAATCATGCTCCATAAATACCTTTTTTTTATCTCAGGTGGCTTTTGCAGTGCTGGGTTTGCTGGCTGCTGTGGCCACAGGTATCCCCCATGGGGATGTCCCAAGCTTGGGGACTGTTTGTCCTTCTGTGTCTGCTGGCAACATCAAGCTGACATTACACCAACAAGCTCTGGTGGCCTTGGCCACTAACCTGTGACTGGAGGGATGTGGGAGGGGACAGCCACCCCCAAACTCGTGGACACTGACATTAGAGTGGTGCCACTGTGGCGGCCAAGCCTTGGGTTGGGTTTCACTCACTGGTGGCTATTTTCAAGCTTGCAAATCCCACAGGTGATAACACTTGTGACTGTGTCTGTGTAGTAGAGTCACCCTCTGAGCAACAAATCCTTCCTCAGCTTGGCCAAATTTTTTTAGGATCTGCCTAATACTCTTATTTTCAGCTGCTTGCTCCGTGCAACCACTTCTCTAACATCTTTGGTGGGGCTGGCTCCTTGCTTACCCCTTACACAGCAGGGTTTGCTGCTCAAATTACCCTGTAGCATCCTACCAAGTGGTGATTGATCCCTGCTCCTTACCCCAAACCCCCCAAAAACCAATATATTGGGCTGTTTCAGAGTTAGTTTTGCATTTCCAGCTGTGCATCCACACTGCTGGAGCAACTGTTGTCTTGGATCTGCATTGATTTTGTAGCCTATATGTTGTGGATCCCACTTGCTCACCGTATCCACAGGGATCTTCTGGGCAGCTGCTGTGCTGGGAATGAGAAGGTTTCAGCCGTGGGAATCACTTGTTTTGTGGCTGGGCAAACCCTCTCAGTGCTTCCCCTGGGCTTGGCTCGGAGCAATCCTGCCTCAGGTGCTGGGAGGAAAATGGATTGCTCCATTATCACCACTTTCTCCCACACCTTAAATACAATGGACCTGGCAGGAGAAGGGCCCATGGGTGCTGCTTGCCCACACCTGGTAGGAGCAGGAGGGTGTCTCAGTCACAGCCTCCCAGGGAGCACCCATGGGAGTGTATTTTCTCAGGGGAACAACACTGTGGCCATCCCTGGAGTCAGTGGTGAGCGAGACCTGGGGCTGGTGAGTTGGGACCAGTGTGTGTGCAGGGGGTGTTGCAGGGGCTTGGGGTGATGCTGGATGGGATCCTGCTGTGGGGTTGTGTGCTGTGAGCTACATACTGGTGTGTCTATTGTGCTCTGTGGTGGGGAATCTGGGGGCTCAGCTGCTGGGGAGGTTGTGCTTGGACTCCTAAAGAGACAGACTGAAACTGTTGTGCAGGTTTAGAGCAGTTTATCTGTGGCAGTGAGATGTTCTATCTTCGAGTCAGAACAGTCTGGGTTGGAAGGGAC
>NW_010309610.1:0-1485 GCF_000700745.2 Antrostomus carolinensis
TTGGGGGGGAGGGCAGGAGTTTGCTTGTTTTTGCCTAAATCCATAGCGTCTGAAGCAATCATTCTGGCAAAGCTGAAATATGCCCTTCATCTCAGGAAGGCTTTAACATCCAAACACTTTTCCACACAGAACAAACAAGGGAAGTTATTTGAGGGGGGGTTTTTTGGCGCTGGGGCCCTCTCCCAAGGCCCAGTGCGTGTGTGGGACCTGGAAATGTGGCTGCAGCCACGGGTGTGGGGGTGGGGGGGGGGGGTCCTGGGAAATCCACCTGGGGTTTGTCTGAAAGAGGCAACAAAACCTTGCAGGTCCCTACGAGATGTTTTGATTTCATCCAGATGGCATTTTTCTGCTGGAAAAATGTTCCATTAAAAAAAATAATTAAAAAAAATTAAATGAAATCCTGATTAGTCCTATAAATATTAACAGTTCACAAGCTCCCACCCAATTCCTGCCGCTCGCCGGTGCCCACGCGCTGCCGACGAGCCTCTGCCAGCAAATATTGTGCAAATCATCTTCCCAGAAGTGATGTGGATGCATCAAAACCTTCTCCAACGTGCTCTTCCGCAAAGCGGCGCCGGCTGAGCGCGTGGCTGCCTTATTTAAAAGAATCTTCTTGGAAGGAATAAATCACAGACTCTATTAATCCAGCCCAAGGTCAGGGCGAGGACACAGCCCCAGTGGTGTTTCTTGGGGGCTACGGTGACTTCTTCTCACTGTCTTAGAGGAGCTGGAAACAGCTGAGAGTTGATCTTGGTATTATTTATTATTTTCTGAAGAACTCCAGAGGCACAGCTTCCAGGGAGAGGGGGGGGTGGATAAAACGATGCCAAGAAGTGCCCTTAGATTAATTAATGTAGCTCTAACAACTTTATTACAGAAACAGCAAGTGAAAGGCTGATCTGTGGCATTGCTTATCACGGAACACTTCAGCTACAGCTGTAACTGTTTAGGTGAGCATCAATCTTTCCTGCAGGTTTGGACTCGGTTCAATTCTGCAGTCGTTTCACAAACCAGAACCTTCACTTCCCTGCCATTTTAAAATTATTATTATTATTTTTAATTTTTTATTCTTGTGATTAACTAACCCGGACAAGGTTGACAAAGGCTAACAGGTCTTAGATGCAATCCAGCAGCTGGTGGATCACAAATGTGATCCAGGTAGGACCAAGTCTGCCCCCCAAGGAACCCCAGACAGGTGATGTTTATTCATCTGCAGTGTGGAGCACAAACCAGTTGTCACCCTTCAAACCAGTGGTCAGCAGGGTGGGGCCAGGATGTGATCTCCTAGAAAATACTGAATCATTGGTAAGAAAAATAATTTTGATTAAATTTGACGTTCAAGTAGATGAATTTGAATAGATGAGGAAAGCAAAGACACGTCACATGCAGTGCCAGGATTGTTGGCCAATAAAAATAACTATTGTGTATGGTGGGTATAGCCACTGCGAGGATACAGAGTCATAGAATCATGGGATGGTTTGGGTT
>NW_010309611.1:0-2463 GCF_000700745.2 Antrostomus carolinensis
GGGGGGAAGGAAGCTTTTCAGATCACCTACACAGTGACATTCAGCAGCAGAAGTTTGAGATTATTCTAATACAAAGAAAAAATGTGGTGGACAAGAAAGAAAAGCGGACGAGCAACTCAACATGAGCCGGCGATGTGCGCCTGCAGCCCAGAGGCCAATAACTGTATCCTGGGCTGCACCAAGAGAAGTGTGGCCAGCAGGTCAAGGGAGGGGATTCTGCCCCTCTACTCTACTCTGGTGAGACCCCACCTGCAGTGCTGTGTCCAGTTCTGAGGCCCCCAACACAAGAAGGACATAGACCTACTTGAGTCCAGAGGAGGCCATCAGGATGATCCAAGGGCTGGAGCACCTCTCCTCTCCTATGAGGACAGGCTGAAAGAGTTGGGGCTGTTCAGCTTGGAGAAGAGAAGGCTCCAGGGAGACCTTATAGAGGCCTTCCAGTACCTGAAGGGGCTCCAGGAAGGCTGGGGAGGGACTTTTGACACAAGGGCAGGTAGTGATAGAACAAGGAGTGATGGCTTTAAGCTGAAAGAGGGGAGGTTTAGATTAGATATTAGGAGGAAATTATTTCCTGTGAGGGTGGTGAGACACCGGAACAGGTTGCCCAAGGAAGTTGTGGATGCCCCCTCCCTGGAAGTGGTCAAGGCCAGGTTGGATGAGGCTTTGAGCAACCTGGTCTAGTGGAAGGTGTCCCTGCTGATGGCAGGGGGGTTGGAACTAGATGATCTTTAAGGTCCCTTCCAACCCAAAGCATTCTGTGATTCTATGAAAGGCCCAAGTCATTAGATGTCAGTAAAAATTATTAACAGGAACACTCAAAACAGTCTCACTAATCACTATCTGTCTAGAAAGGAAGACTCTAACCATGTTATTTTAACTTGTGACCTCAATGTTTATTGGCTATCATTTAAGATGGAAGCATGCACCAAAGTTACAGAACACAGGGTAACATTAAGTGACAGAACATGGAAATGGCTGGGCCCAGCTCCTCAGGACCACTGTGCTTACTCAACAGCTTAGACCAACCGTCAGGAAAAAAACAAGAGCCATACAACAAGGTCTTAATTCCTGCATGGTAATTTAGTGATACTGAGTCTCAACAGCTGCACAGTATTTCTTCACAATAATTTCCAAAATAAATTCCACAATGAGCTAAAAGGAGGCAACTGCCTCAGGAGCAGCTCAGATTGGACATTAGGAAAAGGTTCTTCACTGAGAGGGTGGTTGGTCACTGGAACAGGCTCCCCAGTGAAGTGGTATTGGCACCAAACCCACCGGAGTTCAAGAAGCATCTGGATGATGTTCTCAGTCAGGTGGTTTAGTTTTGTGTTGCCCTGAGAGGAGCAGGGAATTAGATTTGATGATCCTGATGGGTTCCTTTCAACTTCAGATATTTTATATTCTAAATAATAAAACTGCAGTTACGTGGTCAAGCAGTAAGCGAAGTATTAACCAGATCTGAAGGACATGTTCATCATCCAAGTACCTACAGAGTTAAAAAAAATCCAAAACAAACCAAACCAACACACCCCCACCCCTCCCCCCAAAACCTGGAGATGTCCTTTAGCCAGCACTTTAGAGTCCTTCTGTAAGTCAGGAAATGAAATTAGCAACATCTGACATTAACCTAACAAAACAGACCACAAAAAAATGCAATACTAAGTCCAGTCACCTGTCTCAACGAGCACAGCTTTTCAGGTCAAATGTCCTTCTGATGAGAAAAGTTTACATATTTTGCTGGTTTGTTTAAAAGTGACTTTTCAAAAAGTCAAAACAACCCTTAAATTAATGTCTTTGATTTGAAGGCTCATTTGCCAAACAGAATTAAACAGTTCGTGTTGTCCTGAGCAATTATTTACAGGTGGAGAAAAACACCAGCTTTACCTTCATAAACAAATCGGTACCAAACAGAACAGTTTACCAAATAAGCCATTAAACCAGATTCAGAACTCACTTTTTAAACTTACTCTACTAACTGTTGTAGGAGGACTACACTGAATTCTGCTTGATTACAGTAAAAGTACCCTGTCACTGATCATTTGCAGATTACCACCATCTTCACTCACGGTTTTAAGTAATTTTACATCCACTGTGGGAGAAGAGATACCACATTACATTGCATCAGCACAGGCAGATTATTTATAATCATTGCTAATACGTACTGTTAGACTTCAAAAAACACAGGACTGCACAAAAGCTTTTAGCCCCTCAATCTATTCCCATGCTATCAGTCAGCCACATTAAACAAGCCCCCAGATAAAATACAGCAAATAAATAGGAGAGAGCTCAGTCTGGCCTACAAAACCGTCAGCTATTCTGCTTTCTTGCCTTAGATACCAGTATTAATACAAAATAAATGCATGCTGGTAGAACATCAGTAACAAGATCAGAACTTCTACCAAAATATTTCATAGCAAATGTCAAAAACACTTGAAAGCAAAGGAAGAGTCCAGGAGAATGAAA
>NW_010309612.1:0-7028 GCF_000700745.2 Antrostomus carolinensis
TCCACCTGGCTGCTCTCCAGCCACTCTGTGCTTGGTCTCCTGAAAACTGTAGATTTCTAGAGTGTTTTAGGGGTGAGGTGGATATAGACATAATGGAAAAATTGGAATTGTATTGCTAAATAAAATTAATTTATTTGAAATACTTTATCCTAATTTTACAGACTTCTCATATTGGTATCAAAAGTATGATTATTTAAACAAAAAGCTGATTTAAAGTGATGTTTTCAAATTCAATGTGTGTTCTTTACACACCAATTTTACCTAATATTTGCAGAGCTAATACAGCAATAAAAATCACAGAATGGTGAATAAATAAATAAATTAGATTCAATTCCAGCTTTAAATAAAACATCAGCACCCTCAGACGTGTCTTTAAGGGTATGGTTTTTAGCAATAACAAGCAAACGAATAACACACATTTATTTCTTGGTTCCACAAAAACTTTCAAGGCTGGTAGTTACCTAAATTCTCTTTGAGTGTGTACCCTTAATGGTGTTCTCATAGCATATAAGTGGACTTTACAGCTAAAGTAAAATATAAATTTAAAAATACGTTTGTCTAGTTCTCTAAAATATATAGATATGTAACAGCTTTCAGTGCGTCAAGAGCTCACCACAGCTAGCAAAGAATAAATCAAAATTTAGACTTCCTTCTGCTCACATGCGAGCACAACATCCATGAGTAACCAGCCCTCTGTAGAGTCATCTCTGAAGGACAAGAGCTGTTGTTCATGAAAAATGATCAGTTAATAAGTATATGTTGTATTTATTTAGTTTTTCCTTTTTGATTTAGATTAAATATTTTTTATATAAATTATTTGGAACAGACTAGCTATTAAGCACGTGCTAGATTATGTTCCTTATTTTTCAAATTTGACTGGCCTTAGCAATCTAAGAATTACACTAAAAAGACCTAACATTTCTTCTGTAAACTTTTCCTGACAATTTAAGTTTCTCTACCATGTTAAATTCACAGATTTTTTTCTGTATATTTTTTTTTTACAGAATTTCAATGGATTACTTCAGACTCACTTACCATAAACCTCAAAGTTTATTCTTGATACAAAACTAGTTACAATAATCTGTCCAAAGACATATAGACCTTTACAATAAGGTTTTGGATACTTCTTTGAATGGTATCTCTAGATAAATCTAATTGGTTAATATGTCCCAGGTGAAAATTGCAATTTTTCTTTATAAATAGACTCATCATTGCACTGAAAAAATATTTATAAATTAAATCCTGTTTTAACTGGCTCTGGACATCTCTCTCCACATTCAGTTTCCAAGTGTAGAAAACCTGCACGCAATTTTTGGAGCGGGTGTAAAATACTAACACATCTAGAAAATGCTGCAATCCTATTACGTTAAAAGCTCAAATTGATGCAAAAAGGCAGAGAGTAATATTCATTTTTGTTATGTGAGGAATAGTTTATCCTTGGAAAGGCAATGTTTCTACACTTTCTTCTTCCAAGAAAGTCATTAATTTACCATTGTCACCTTTAGGTTTGAGCTCATGAGTTTTCTCACCTAAGGGTTATACTTTTCCAAAAAACGTAATCGGTCTGTATAGCTTTTAAAAATGCTTTTTCATTACATGGCAAGATAAACTTTGTTCTCAGCTGCCACTTTATGCACATGAACATATTTGAGTAACCCTAACGTTTCAATGAATATTAATTTAATGTATCCTTTACAACATTGCTTGAAAAAATATTTTAATATTCCTCAGACATTAATCTTGTTCTTAAAGGATATGATGTTAAAGTTTGCTTAAAGCAACTTTCATAAATTTAAAGTGTGCCTTACATTTTGTACCAAACTGAGGTCGTTGAGAGGGACAGAACTAAAGTGACATTGAGGCTGGGAGATTGCATTAGTTTGCCCACCTAAATTGGAGTTGATGTAAGAAAGTGGTGCTCTTCAAAATGCTGCAATTTAAAATGAAATTATGATGCTTTTATTGGTAAAAAAATTACTTAATATTGAATTAATTCAAATTTTTCAAGTTAATATAATACATATAGGCAAGATTGGTGAAGAAGAATTCTACAAGAGGGAAATCTACAAGCTAGAGTATGGTTCCTTTTCTTTAGGACTTGTCCTAAGCTGGGTAATGACTGTATCTCCAAAGTCTTTTATAATTTAGGAAAATTTGGAAACAGAAGTGAGAACAATTTTCTAAAATGTAAAATCAAAATCACATTTTGGCCCTTGGAATTAGCTGTGATCACCACAAAAGAAAGCTCCGAAAAAGTGTCTGTTGCCTTATAATGCAGAATCCCAGAACCTCTCTTTTATTCTTCTGCTTTATCTCCTCAAATGAAGATCACCACCTTACAGTGGAAACTCAGATACCACTAGTCCATGAGTTATATTGCTTTTCCTTAAACTTTCTCCAAAACTGTCAGGAAAAGAGATAATTTTAACACCAAAGACAGTTTCTTTCAAAGAAAAGGATGACTAATACTATTGACATCTTCCATTTTTGAAGCTTAGCCTTCCATGCTGTTAGTATCACCACAGTATGATGTCATAACACCATTTATCAGTTAGACACCTTTACTCCATAAAGATACTTTCTCAACTCTGTCTCCCAGGTAACAGCTTCAAAAAAATCATCTGGCAGATCTGCTTTGTTTATGGGATTTGGAAAAAAAGAAAATACCCCCTTAAGTCAGAATATTCTTGATGCCCTTCATAAATTCTCAATACCTCAATATGATGATGTCACAGCTCTCCCTTATCCCTTGTCCCCTTATCCTAGCTGGATGATAAAATGTAAATAGAGCAAATATGGTTATTCCCCTTCTACAGGGGCCTTTTTCAGTCTCCATTTCAGCCTTTTTCAGCCTCTGTATTGTGTTCTGCACTTATCCAGGGCATGTAACTTTCATGAAATTTAATCTAGCTTGCTATCAACTATCTATTGGTCACACATAGACCTATCTGCTGGTACACATTGGGCGTCTGATTTGGTTCACATGTTAAACTCTTTTTCTGAGGAAATGGTGTCATAGAGAGTAAACTCAAATCATATGCCAGAATGTCATCCAGACAGTAAATATTTGTGACACTAGTAAATATAGATATAACCAAGAGATCAAAAATTGACAATAGCACAGGGAATATATTTTGCATTATAGTCCATCTTCCCTCACCTTTTTAAGCTCTGCAGGCACCATGACATATGTGAACACGAAGTGTACAAAGCTCAAGAAAATTCCAAATGCTGAACAGAAATTCATCACACTGTAGCAACACAAGAATTGAAAACTCATTGGATTTGGGGGAGGGAGGGGAATATTCTACCATATTAATAGTTGGAGGAATTCATTTTGGAGGAATAAATTCAAACTGTCACAAACCTTATCAAAGTAGGTCCACGATGTCAGTTACCTTTCTTGACCATGCCTTCAAGAGTAAGAGTATACAGCCATACAATGAAAAGAACCCCAGAATTGCATCATAAGCCACTGAATAATTGCTGAACAGATGGGATGAAATGGACACCTAGGACATGAAACAATCTACTACATAAGGAACCTGTCATGAATGAGCCATTGAAAATAAACAGAGCACCTCTGGGGAGCACTGGCAGGTTCCAAGCAGGATGGTCGGAGAGTGGCCTGTACCTCAGACGTGCTTGCATCTCATGGCATTCTTAAAATTCCTCCCTTACAGTATTATTTTGTCTTTTATTGCCTAGCTCTATTATTCTTAGTCTAGAATATTAACATGTCTCAATTGTTTAACTAAAAATCAGATCACCATCAAAAGCAGAATCTTTGTGGAAATCTATGGTAAGATTATACTTTTTCAGTTACTTACGCCTATAAGAAAGTTGAGGAGGGACTTTTTACAAAGGCAGGTAGTGATAGAACAAGGGGAAATGGCTTTAAACTGGAAGAGGGTGGGTATAGATTAGATATTAGGAAGAAATTCTTTCCTGTGGGGGAGGTCAGACACTGGCACAGGTTGCCCAGAGAAGCTGTGGATGCCCCCTCCCTGGAAGTGTTCAAGGCCAGGTTGGATGAGACTTTGAGCAACCTGGTCTATTGGAAGGTGGCCCTGCCCATGGCAGGGAGGTTGGAACTAGATGATCTTTAAGGTCCCATCCAACCCTAACTATTCAATGATTCTATATAATGGGTTTAGAAGTTTGAATAGCAAGCAAGAGGAACTGGAACTTTTCACTGGTTAGAATAAATTTGATATAATTGGAGATTACACAGTGAAGTGATTTGGTTGCTTAGAATACTAACACAGTTTTAAAATACTGTTTAACTTCTAATGTGAAGATAAATTATATTTACTTTAAGAATGTTATTTGATTATATTTAGCTTAGTTCAAAGACCTGGCAAAGACAGAAGTTGAGGATAAGCAGAGGAGATACTTAGGGTAATCTAGTCTAAGACTAGAATAAGCACATACTTCCAAAGAGGGAGAGAAAAGAACAACTCAATACACTTGAGAAGCAAAGTCAAAAACCACCACAAATTAGCTAATTGTTATGCAATGATGAAAAGACTTATAAAAATGCAGAAAAAACTAGTATAATCAGTATGAATTTGAAGTTCAGAAAACAACTATTGCTAAATAAATCTTTTCCTTTTGTTTTATTTTCTCTATCTTCAGAAAGATTTTTAAGGAAAGACAATGATTACACTCTTCACATGCACAAAACATTGCTGCTAAAAGAGATCTCGTTGTCCCTGATGGAAAGAGTAACAAATGGTGGGTTTTAGTACATGTGAAAAGTATCGGGAAAACTTTATAATGGTAAGGGTAGAGAAGAACTCGGACAGACTACCTCGGTCACACAGTCTATAAGTAAATCAGTAAATAGCTTTAAAGAATATCCTAGAGGAACAAGTTATATCTACCAGGTTACACCTGACACAATTGTGTTCCACCAAATACCTCAACACACTCTCATTGACAGCCATAATGAAACTAGAATTCTTGGCACTCTGTTAACAAATGCAGAGCTAGGATTGCAGTCCCTAGCAGATGCAATCACAATCATGCATGTCAGTCAATTTCTTAACTCAATGAACACAAACAAGTTGTGCACTAACCTTCCCTGCTCCCACTTACTTCATACAACTTTTAAAATTACACAAATTCTTAAGAGGTTTTTCAAAAGTCTATTGATTTGTCTCTATTTGTCATATCTGCTTTTATTTCTATTGACAAACTTTTTAAAAAAAAAAATAAAAATCTTCATCTACCTGTCTTTTATCTTTGGAAAAATCCAAATTGTATTGACCAATAAGGTCTCAGATAATGAACAGAAAGAGTACTGCTCATTCTTATTATGCTGGGTATAAAGCTTCTAAGGGTGATCATGGAAAAAGGGGTCTTTACATTTCCATGTGGGCTCACTGCTCACTGGAGGGCTAGGATAATTCATTAGTAATATTTAAAGATGCATACAAAAATAGTATAAACCATGTGCTGAGGAATGGGATGGGAAAGAGAACAGAAGGGAAATACATCTTATGTCAGTGTAATAGAAAAGTCACAAATACTAATTGCTTGAAGAAGATTCAAAAAAGGATGAAGTGAAATAACCTATGATATTTTCAAATTTTATTTTTTTTTTTTTGTCTGCATCTTGGTAGAAACAGTGTTCAGCGGCCAGGTTTGGCACAGCACTGCACATTTTAAATGGGTATAAACTGTGACTTATGTTAGGAAGTCACTTGCCAAGTGAACAGTTTGGGTAAGCTTTGTGACAAAGACATTTTAATGTGACTGAAAAAGTAAAAGCCAGCTCAGGAGTCATGTACACACAGTCATGGTTGATATACCCTTGGCACAGAAGGATAAGTTTTATTCAGATGATTTCCAGTCATGAAATTCCTTAGAATAATACCAAGTGTTTTCCTGTTCCATGTCAGGATGAATATTAAGCGTGAAAAATAGAGACATTATATCTATAATAATCATATTGCTTCAAAGAGAGAAAATCTAATTGGTCACAGTTGGGAGTTTTTCTTTGTGTTGGGTTTTTTTTTTTAACTAGGTGATATTTTTATACTACATAAAATACCTTCACAAATTAAACTTTTTTGCTACTAAGATCTCTTTGACATATTAAATATAACACCAAAAAACTGCAGCCAGAACAATTCAAATATTAAATTAGTATGATTTCAGAACTGGTAAAAATGTTCATGGTACTGAAACACCATACCAATGTATAATTAATGCCTTTTTAAACTTTTATTTTGGTTAAACACAAGTTATTGAATGAAATTCAATTCCTGCTTGATAAACCTAATTTCTTTTTATGATAAGGTTACCTAGTTGACCAAGGGAAGTCAGACGATGTAATATTTTTGGACTTCAGTAAAGCCTTTGATACTGCCTCTCACAGCATCCTTCTGGACAAAATGTCCAGCATACAGCTGAATAAACACACACTGCTATGGGTGAGCAATTGGTTGATGAGTTGGGCTCAAAGGGTTCTAGTCCATGGGGTTACATCAGGCTGGCAACCAGTCACTAGTGGAGTCCAGCAGGGAACCATCCTGGGGCCAATGCTCTTTAATGTCTTCATCAATGACTTGCATACAGGACTTGAAGCACTGCTAACTAAGTTCGCTCATGACACCAAATTGGGAGGTCTTGTGGACACTCTCAAGGGCAGAGACAACCTGCAGAGAGATCTAGATAAACTAGAGAGCTGGGCAATCACCAACTGTATGAATTTTAACAAGGGAAAGTGCTGGATTTTGCACCTGGGACACAGCAACTCCGGACACACACACAGACTGGGTAACGGGAAGCTGGAGAGCAGCCCTGCAGAGAGGGACCTGGGGGTTCTGGTCGATGGCAAGTTGAACGTGACGCAACAGTGTGCCCTGGCTGCCAAGAGGGCCAACCATGTCCTGGAGTGCATCAAGCACTGCATTGCCAGCCTGTCAAGGGAGGTGATCATCCTGCTGTACCCTGGGGTACTGGTACGGCCTCACCTTGAGTACTATGTGCAGTTTGGGGTGCCACAGTATGAAAAGGAT
>NW_010309613.1:0-4113 GCF_000700745.2 Antrostomus carolinensis
TATCTAAGGATTTAGGGTGCTGTGATTTACAGGGAGTGTGGGAGCCCCCCCAGGCCAAGAGACCCTCCTCTCGCCAGGGGTGGGAGGGGACTGGGGCACCCCAGAGCCGCTCTGACACCTTCCAGCTGCACAACAGACACCCCCAGGTGCACCCCCACAGTGGGAATCCAGCTTGGAACCCCAAAAACCAGGCACATGAGGGGGGAAATACCCGACACCATCCATGAGTTACAAACCAGCATGAATAACTCCAATTAGTCTTTTCCCTTTTTTTTCCTCTTTTTTCTTTTTTCTCTTTTTCTCTTTTTTCTCTTTTTCTCTTTTTTCTCTTTTTTCTCTTTTTAAATATTTTTATTTTTTATCTTTTTCCTCTTTTTCTGGTTTTTCTCATCTTGTTTCTTTTTTCTCTTTTTTCTCTTTTTTCCCCTTTTTTATCTTTTTTCTCTTTTTTCTCTTTTTAAATATTTTTTCTTTTTCTCTTTCTCTCTTTTTTCTTTTTTCTTTTCCTTTTTCTCTTTTTTCTTTTTTTATCCCTTTTTGCTTTTTTCTCTCTTTTCCATTCTTTCTCCTTTTTCTCTTTTTTCTCTTTTTCCCTCTTTTTTCTCTTTTCTTTTTTCTCTCTTTTTCTTATCCCTTTTTTCCCCTTTTTCTCTCTTTTCCATTTTTTCCTCCTTTTTCTGGTTTTTCCCCCTTTTTTTTCTCTTTTTTCCTCTTTTTTTTCCTCTCTTTTCCCCCACCTTTTATTTTTCTTTTCTCTTTTCTCTGTTTCATTTTCACCCTGCCACCAGCCAGGCACCATCCTGTGCGGAGCTGTAGGGGAAGTGCCTGACATCTCCCCGCGGCCCAGCGCGCTGCACCTACTTATTCTTTCCATTATTTTTTGGAGGGGTGCAGCTGCCATTTCCAACCACAAAACTCCCCACCCAGTCTCGGGGTGAGCCGGGGTGTCGTGGCCATGGGTGAAGGATGTGTCCTGTGTCTCACTCGGGGTTGTCTTCTGCATGAAGCTCCTTCAGCTCTGGCGCTGGAACATCACTGACCCGCGTGGCTTCGCTGCCGCCTGGGCATGGAAATGTGGTTCCAATCGAGAGGTTGATCTTTCCCTGATGCTTTCCATTTCTCCAGCCCTCTCTGCTGTAACAGGAGCTGGAACTGTCCAGAAGAATGTCTACAATGTAGAAAGGGCAAAAAAAAAAAGGATGGAAAATTCTCTACTCAAAGTTACAGCAAAATCTCATCTGGCTCCTTCCTCCTCCTCCTCCTCCTCCTCCCGCGCGTTATTTATTGTTAATAATAATAAACAGCGCGCGCCGTTGGTCAGGGGGGTGTTGGGATGTTGGGAGGGTGGGTTTTGGGGTTGGTTTTTGGAGGGGGGTTGTTTTTTTTGCAGCTTGTTTATCCCTTGCTGCAGCGTTGCCCTTTGCAGCGACGTCGTTCCCCGGGGAGATGAGGGTGTTTCACAGCGTTTGGGGGAAAAAAAAAATAATAAAAATAAAAACTAAAGAAATACGGAAGGTTTGGGAGCAGGAGGAGATGTTTAAAACTTTTCTCCTGGTTGTGACAAGCGCGAAAGATGAGTGTTGTGTTATCCCGACTCTCCAAGGATGAGTTATGGGATGGTTCATTGTGTTTTACTGTACACATCTCTATACGTCCGCGCCTGTGTTTGTGTAACGGCGGCCGGTGCAGGAGGCGGCTCCGGCTCTGGATCTGGCTCAGATCCACCCGTCAACTCGCTTCGCTTGGGATCCCATTAGCTGACATGGTCTTACTCCAGATTTGGTATCTAGTGAGGGGGGGGAAATGGGTCTAACATCATTGTTTCCACTCGAAAGCACTGGCAAAAGGAGCGTTTCTTATTTAAACAGGTCCAGAAACTTGCTGGGAAGAAATCGCTTTCTTAATTAATCAAGAGAAATTATTTTGTTGGCTTTCTTCAAAACTTCAGCCTTTTTCCCCTTCGTAAATGGGGCTACCACATGTTTTCATTCTCGGTGAAACAAGGCGTCGCCTCCAACTTGAGGCCCAAGAGGAGGGGTAAAAGAAAAAAAAAAAAAGGAAAAAAAGAGGGAAAAAATTTTAAAAAGGGAAAAAAAGGGGGAAAAAAATTTAAAAAGGGGGGCAAAAAATTTTAAAAAGGGAAAAAAAGGGGGAAAAAAATTAAAAAAGGGGGGAAAAAAATTAAAAAAGGGAAAAAAAAGGAGATTTTGTTTGATGGCCGTCGGCGGGAGCAGGGTGGGAGCGCACGGTCCAGCCCGCGGATCCGCTTGGCACCATCCGGATAAACCCATTCTGGTTTATCTGCAGAAGTTGATGCAATGCATCTATATTTTAGATACTCTCTATTTATTCAAAGTAACTTATGTTATTTATTTAGATACCATAGTGTGCCATCTACCTAACGCGTTCCTTTTTCTCTTTCTCTTTCTCCTTCATTTTTTTTTTAATTTTATTTATTGATCCAAATGGTGCCAAGTGCAGTTTACATTTTACATTTATTACATTTTTACCATTTATTCCGAACGTTGGGGAGGGGAAAATAAAAAATAAAGAAAATAAAATTGCCGTATGATATTATTTTTTTAAAATAAACGTAAACTGGGGTGTGATGCCGTTACATACTCATGACAAAGTGAAAATAAAAGGAGGAATATATTGATTTCTTGCTCATTATTGTCTTTGGCTGCTGCCTGTGGGTAAGTGATGGTGGAATGATGTTGTGTCCTCAACACAGGGATGGGAAATAGGAAATTTGGCACTTGTTTTGGGAGAGCAGGTCCATGTGGTTGTCTGGAGGCTGAAAGATAGCAGAAGCTTGGCTTTGTTTTCCACTTTCCTGCAGAAACCTCCGTGCACACCTGCAAACAACCCCATTTCTTTCATTTTCATCAGCTGTAAAATTAGATTTATGCAAATGAATGATTCGAGATGTTACCAAGGCTGGTTTAACCACAGAAATAATCATCTTTGCCCTCTTGTAAAGATGCTTCCAGTTGGGTTGGCTCAAAGAAGGGGCAAATTCTGGCAAAATTCCCATTATTAAAAACAAAAAAAAAGGAAGAAAATAAAAAGAAAATAAATAAAAAGAAAATAAATAAAAAGAAAATGTAAGGTTTTGATAAGGTCAGCCAGAAAAAAATGTTTCAGTTGCTCATCTGGAAGCAGCGCTGAGGTTAAAAACATATTTTATTTTATATATTTTATTTTCTTTTATAGGGAAAACATCTCAAAGGCGGCAGCAGGCATTGGCTGCGGGTTTGATGCTCTTTTTATTAAGATGATTATAGGGGTTAATATTTTGCTTTGGGTGAAATGTTGCAATTTGAAAGGCCGGGCCAAGTTCAGGACACAAACAGGGTTCAAAGCTGTGGAAAATGGGAGCGTTGGCACCAACGCTGCTGCCACACACGCACCAGTCCCACCCCAGTTCCTGCTACTGGTTTCCAGTAGCTCCACAGGGGACAAAAAACAGGCAATTTGCAGTTTAAGCCCCATTTTAGGGCAGTTTAACCCCCATTTTAGGGCAGTTTAACCCCCATTTTAAGGCAGTTTAACCCCATTTAACAGACATGGACCCTTTTAAATGTGCATTTAACATGTGCTACGCCCCAGTTAACACACATTACCTGCCCATTTGACATATATTAACCCCACTGAACACACCTTACCCCCAATTAACACATATTACCCTGTTTTATGAGACATTACTCCCATTTAACACACATTATGGTATTTAAGGCTCAGGGTATCAGTGACCCTGATGCAGGGAAATGCCTCCATCCATGTCCTTTGAAAGTGCTACTCTCCAATCCACTCTGTCTTGAAAAAATAATATATATATTTTTTTATATCTATTTAATTTTTTATATCTATATATAGTTTTTATATCTAGAAAAATAGGTTGAAACTATATATTTTTTATATACTTAAAAATAGGTTGAAACCAGTGCTCGTGGTGAGAATGGGTACAAATTCCTGCATTTGTTTGCAAAACACCCCAATCCCGAGCGAAGCCAGTGAGCTGTCCTGCTGCTCTGCCAGGCTTGGCACTGGACAGCGAGGAATAAAATAACTGGGGAAAAGAGGGAAAAAAAAAGAAGAAAAAAAGGAAAG
>NW_010309614.1:0-1107 GCF_000700745.2 Antrostomus carolinensis
AAAAGCTGCACGCACAAGCAAAGCAACAGAAGGACTTTTTTCACTGCTTCCCATTGGCAGGCAGATTTTTACACCTTTCCAGGAAAATAGGGCTTCATTATGCATACTGGTTACTTGGGAAGACAAACATTCTAACTCCAAACATCCTCCCCTTCCTCCTTCTTTTGCCCAGCTTTTATTGCTGAGTATGACGTCGTATGGAATGAAATAACCCTTTGGTCAGCTGGAGTCAGCAGTCCTGGCTGTGTCCTCTCCTAGCTTCTTGGGCACCCCCAGCCTACATGCTGGTGGGGCAGTGTGAGAAAAAGAAAAAGATTTGATGCTGTGGAAGCACTGTTCAGCAATAACTAAAACATCCCTGTGTTATCACCACTGTTTTGGTCACAAAAGACAGCACCATGCAAACTGCTATAAAAAAATTAACTCCATCCCAGCCAGACTGACTATTTTCTCCACCCCTTATTCCATACCATTTACATCGTACTCAGGACCCATGTTCTCCAATACAGCCTCATTAATCACCTCTTCCTTTCCAGTCCTTTGATTTATACATACATTTCATTCCCTTAGTCTATGGGCTATTATATTTACGGATATGTCCATAACGTGTCTGTAAATTGGCCACCGAGTTCATTTTTTCCACTGGGCTCTGTCTGTTACAACAGTCACGCAGGTCAGGAGAGGTGCTGTGTTGTGTGGAGTTATTAGGCACCAAAGTCAGCTCAGGTTGGGTCACTGCTGCACTTGCACTGCTTCTTGTGAGTCTCATCCTCTGTTGGTTTGGGTGGTTCCTGCTGTAGTACTTCCTATAATATACAACTCAAATAATGGGTTACAATTTGAAGGTGTATCTGTTACAATCTCCAGCCCTACTCCCTTTGGAGCAGGCCACAGGGTCTATGACTGCAATGAACTCCTGCCCTTGCCCCTCTGGTGTGAGCTTATCCATGGGACACAGTCCCTTAGGGATGTACCTTCTCCAGTGGGGCCTTCTACGTGGGTCACAGTCTCTTCAGGGGCATACCTGCTGTGGCTTGGACGTATCCACAGCTGTGGGCGCTTTGAGGGGGACTTGCTCTGGCATGGACTTACCCACGGCCACAGACG
>NW_010309615.1:0-806 GCF_000700745.2 Antrostomus carolinensis
CCAACGCCTTTTTTTTTTTTTTTAAATTAAAAAAAAGGGGGGGTGAGGAAGCAAAATCCGCAAACAGGTTAAAAGTGTCCTAAATAATTAAAAAAAGGTGAGATTTTTGTAATTTAAATACAAATATACTTACAAAATCTTACAGAGGCTATTTACATCCCTCTCCCCCAACCGGACAGGACAGCACGTTCACTCCCTACAGCGGACAGCCCGAGGGTAGCGGGGGGTAAAAAAAAGGGGGGGTGAGGAAGCAAAATCCGCAAACAGGTTAAAAGTGTCCTAAATAATTAAAAAAAGGTGAGATTTTTGTAATTTAAATACAAATATACTTACAAAATCTTACAGAGGCTATTTACATCCCTCTCCCCCAACCGGACAGGACAGCACGTTCACTCCCTACAGCGGACAGCCCGAGGGTAGCGGGGGGGGGACAGAGCCGGGCGGTGCCAAGCACGGGGGTCCCCACCTGGCTCGTCCTCTGCTCCCCACCGCCCGCGGAAGCCACTCGCAGTCCCCAAAGTTTGCCCAGGCTGGATAAGGAGCTGCTTCGCAAGGCTGAGCCTCGGCCCTCCAGCTGCCCCCCTGGCCTGGTGGGCAGGGGTCTCAGACGGTGGTCTCGCCCTGCTTGCTGTTGGTGAGCCTGGTGTAAAACTTCCTCCAGGAGTTCAGGGTTTTCCCCGACCAGATCCAGAAGCCCGAGGTGATGCCCACGATTAAGGTCATGAGATACTTGATCATGAAGACGGTGAAGTCGGGGCTCATGGGCGGGTGGTGGCTGCTGTGGTTGTTGGGGCAGGGGATAGCGT
>NW_010309615.1:839-1195 GCF_000700745.2 Antrostomus carolinensis
CCAGCTCCTCTCCCACTGTTCCCTAAAAGCTTGCTCATAAAAATAGCAGGCAATGACGATGGTGGCCGGCACCGTGTAGAGGACACTGAAGATGCCTATCCTCACCATAAGCTTCTCCAGCTTTTCTGTCTTGGTGCCATCGTGCTTCATGATGGTCCGGATCCTGAAGAGGGACACAAAGCCGGCCAGCAGGAAGGAGGTGCCGATGAACAGGTAGACGAACAAGGGGGCCAGCACAAAGCCCCGCAGGGCATCCACGTTGTTGATGCCCACAAAGCAGACGCCGCTGAGGACGTCCCCGTCCACTTGCCCCAGGGCCAGGATGGTGATGGTCTTGATGGCCGGCACAGCCCAGG
>NW_010309616.1:0-1038 GCF_000700745.2 Antrostomus carolinensis
CCTTTGGTCACCTCCATGGTCACACCATGGCCACCATCATCCCATGGGCTTCATGTGGTCACTGTCACCTCCATGGTCACACCATGGTCACCATCACCCCATAGTCTTCCCATGGTCATTGTCCCCTCCATGCCTGTGGTCACCCCCATGGTCACACCATGGCCACCATCACCCCATGGGCTTCCCATGGTCATTGTCCCCTCCATTCTTTTGGTCACCCTCATGGTCACACCATGGTCACCATCATCCCATGGTCATCAACCCTTCCATTCCTTTGGTCACCCTCATGGTCACCACTCCCCTGTGGTCATGGTCTCCTCATGGTCTTCCTGTGGTCACTGTCCCCTCCATGCCTGTGGTCACCCTCATAGTCATCATCATTCTTTCATGGTCACCATTATCCCATTGTCTTCCCATAGTCATTGTCCTTCCCATGTCCATGGTCACAATCATGGTCACCATCCCTCCATGGTCACTGTCACTCCATGGTCTCTCCATGGTCATTATCCCCTCCATGCCTGTGATCACCCCTATGGTCACCATTTCCCCTTGGTCATAGTCTCCTCATGGTCTTCCCATGGTCATCGTCCCCTCCATGTCCATAGTCACCCTCATGGTCGTTGTCCCCACCATGGCCTTCCCATGGTCATTGTCCCCTCCATGGCTGTGGTCAACCCCATGGTCACCATCACCCCATGGTCATTGTCCCCTCCATGTTTCTCCATGGTTATGATCTCCTCATGGTCTTCCCATGGTCATTGTCCCCTCCATGACTGTGGTCACCCTCATGGTCATTGTCCCCACCATGGCCTTCCCATGGTCATTGTCCCCTCCATGACTGTGGTCACCCTCATGGTCATTGTCCCCACCATGGCCTTCCCATGGTCATTGTCCCCTCCATGACTGTGGTCACCCTCATGGTCATTGTCCCCACCATGGCCTTCCCATGGTCATTGTCCCCTCCATGACTGTGGTCAATCCCATAATCACCATCATCCCATGCCCTTCCCATGGTCATTGTCCCCTCCATGGCTGTGG
>NW_010309617.1:0-1042 GCF_000700745.2 Antrostomus carolinensis
GGGTCCTGGTGGTCCCCATGTGCCTCTCTGGTGGGGTCAGACCTGGTGATGCATCACCAGTGAGCTGTGATCGTGAGCACCAGCACCTGGAAGGGGCAACGGGAGCTCCTCATCCTGCACCAGCGAGCTGGGTGCCCCGAGAGCCGCGTGTGACCTCTGTCACCTCTCTCAGTCCAACCCAATTGAAATAAAATAGAGGATTGAATGAGGAGTGGATTTGCCTCTGTCCCTGACACTCTGTATTTCCCTGTGATTTGAACTGGGGCCAGTTTGGTGGATTTCTTGCACATGGGAGCAATATATTGAATTACATCTATGTCCAGTGCTTCTCAGAGATACATTTCTTTTCCACATGTTCCTGCAGCTGCGTGACCCCAGGAAACCCAACAGTGGGGTCTGTCTTCGGAGACAAATAGGGATTGTTTTGTGTGTGTAAATGCTCCCTCCCCCTCCGCTCCCCTCAGCCTCTCTGTGTGGATGGGGGGGATCATTCCCCACCGAACACGTTCATATCCCACTCAAACCCAACAGCATAAACACAGGATATTTATTCACCGCAAACCCACGGGGTGGAAATGCAGATCCAGGGGAGGCTCAGCAGCCCCTCGGCCAGGAGACCTGCCTGCTGCCTGGCCTCGGCGTCCCAGGGAAGGGACAGGAGGCTTCTGGTGGAAGCTGCTGGAGAGAAACCCGCAGGCAGGCAGGTCTGACAGGTATTGCTCTGCATCACCTTGGCCAGACCCACATGGTCAAGCAGCTGCTGCCCCAAAGCTGCCTGAATGCTGGGACAGGCAGAGGGGAAGGACAACAGAGCTGGGGAAGGGTCTGGAGCACAAGTGTGCTGAGTTCCCTTGTGGCTGAGGGAACTGGGGGTGTTGAGCCTGGAGAAAAGGAGGCTGAGGGGAGACCTTCTGGCTCTGTCCAAGTCCCTTGGAGGAGGGTGGAGAGAGGTGGGGGGGGGGCTGTTCAACCAAGGGCCAAGGGACAGGACAAGAGGAAATGGGCTGAAGTTGTGGCCAGGGCTGGTGAGGTGGGTTGCTAG
>NW_010309617.1:1103-2946 GCF_000700745.2 Antrostomus carolinensis
TCCCCATCCCTGGAGGTATTAAATAGTCATGTAGACACAGTGCTGAGGGACATGGGTTAGTCGAGGACTGGTCAGTGTTGGGTTCATGGTTGGACTCAATGAGCTCAAAGTGCTTTTCCAATCCAGGCAGTTCTGGGATTGGAATGCAGGGATGCAGGGTGCTCTCTGGCAGTGGTACCCCCCTGCCCTCCCTCAGCATGGGCTGCCAGCCCACAGCCTTGTCCAGGAATGCAGGCTCAGCTCATCATCCATGTCCCACAGGACCTGCCAGCACAGCCCATGGGACCAGGACCCAGCCCAATGGAAAAGGAAGGAGAAACCCATGTTGTATAAATCAACTTGGGAGTGACTGTGGTGAATGTCAGCTGCTGGCATTCAAAGGGACCTGTCCTTTTCATCCCCTGTGCTGTCACTCAGCATCCCGCAGTCCAGAGAGGAAGGAGGCTTTGTTGATAAGATCTGGTGCTTGGGAGAAAATAAAAGCAGAGGTTGGAATGGATTTCTTTCTTGTTGCCTTTTTTTGTTTGTTTTAAAGAAAAATGTAGGGTAAAGAAAAATGTTTGTAGGGTAGAAAGCTGTTTGATGTGGAGCACTGCTGCCCAAACACATCATTCCCAAGCAGCACGCCCAGCCCCTTGCAGAAATCTGGATCCACAAGAAGTCTCTGCCTCCTTTGCAAGCGCATTTCCTGAGCGCTGACTGGAGGCAAACCCCGGAGAAGCCCTTGAACCTCCCAGGAAATCAAACACTGCCAGACTCCAGTGTCAGCTCCGGGGTGATGCGAGGTCAAGGATCACACGTGCCCTCAGGTCCTGTTCCCAGCTTCCCAGAGGCACTGACCTCCGGCTAAAGCTCCTTAGCCCTGTGGTGATCCGGCATCCTCAGCATCTCCTGCCACTGTGCTCCCCAGTGGGACCGTGGGGCGAGGGCAGGTGACAGGGTGGCACGGGCGAGGGAGGTGATGCTGCTCAGCACCCTGGGGACAATCTAATGCTAATGGGATTAGCTGCTGAGCTTTGCCAGGCTGTTGGAGGAGGAGCCTGGGCAGCCACCTTCTCACTGGCACCGAGCTGTGGGCTCGTCTATAAATAGGGGTGTTAAAGGCAGCAATTAATGAGGGAGCACCACAGTCTGGATGGGCTTCTGCTGCTGGATCCGAGTCCAGCATCTACTGCGAGATTCACAAGTCCAGCCTACACTGACTGGTATGAGTTGAAGGCTCCTTTCAAGTGTCACTTTGAGGATGCAGTGTGAGTTTGGGTTCTTTGGGTTTAACAAGTGAGGGTTTAACGAGTGAGGGTTAAATGAGGGTTAAATGAGTGAGGGTTAAATAAGTGAGGGTTAAATGAGTGAGGGTTAGATAAGTGAGGGTTAAACGAGTGAGGGTTAAATGAGTGAGGGTTAAATGAGTGAGGGTTAAATGAGTGAGGGTTACCCTGCATCTCACTCACCGTACATGTGCATCCATCCCAGTGCAGCTGGGCAGTTGACTCCCTGACAGAAGCCCCAGCACGGTGTACCTGTATGATCTGGCATTTGCAGCAGGGCTCAGCGTCTGCACAGGATTACTTGTCATCGTCAAGCTGAGGAGCAGTAATGTCATAAGCAGCAGCAGCCTGCAGAGATCTGCCCTGCCCTCTCTAACCCAGCTGCGTGTTGGACCTGACCTCTGAGCTTTCTGTAAGTCACAACTGCTTCTCCAAACCCTGCACCCCACCAATATTCACTTTGTTTTTTTTTCCCTGAACAAGGAAAGGTCAGTCCCTGACCCCATCCAGAGGAGGGGAAGCCTTTTCTCCTCCACTCAGGCATTCTGCTCTGCGCTGGGGCGGCCTCACCTCCA
>NW_010309618.1:0-7017 GCF_000700745.2 Antrostomus carolinensis
CCCCGCCTTAATTCTCAGTCAATTAAATTACTGTTAATATGTTTTAATAATGTTCACGAATACTAAATGGCAGGCGATTTAAGGCTGAGGCTTGCCGTTACTGATGCAGTCATAAAGTTAATTCCTAACACTTAAAAAGAAACTCTGCATTAATGAGTTTTACTATTTCACGGGTGACAGTTTAATTTCCCAGTGCCAATAAACATTTCCGTTGAATACACACTGCTTCCTAAATATTTAGGAGTCAGTCTTTTTAAAGCCTAATGATCAATGGTTTTATTATACTGTACAGATTTTACTTATTCATTGAGCAATGAATTAGCATGGAATCAGCTGTAAGTGCTTTCCCAGGAGCTGAGTGAAGGAGCCTGTGAATTTGTAGTAGCTACAAGTTCCCTAGAAACCTCGTTAGATTCGCATGTGAAGATATCTCTGTGTGTGCGCCCGGACCTCAGTAATGGCATCCAGTATGAAAATTCATCACCTTCTTAAATAAATCATCTCTGTGTGTTGGAGCTAGGGAAGCTGTGCTCCCTCCCTCAGGCTTGGGCTAAGAAACCTTATATATAGGCAAAAATATTGACTCTTATGTGCCTATGAGTAGTATCCTGAAGTGTATTTAAATAGCTACATAAAAGTGCTGTTGCTTTTAAGGATTATCGAGTTCCCAGGTACCCAGTAAACTTTCTAAAAGGAGAAGTTACCAAATTCTACAAATAAGAACCTTCAGGAGCTGAGGTGGTTCTATTTGAAAGCCAAAGTGCAAAAAGCATTTTTTTTTTCTGTGCCTTCCTCAGTTTGAACAGTTTGGCCAAAGGAATTGTGTTTAGATGCCTATAATGGTATATTTACAATGGGTTCAGGTGTTTCTGATATGTTTTGCAAACAAGAAGATAACTGGGGACAGTATTTACAGTGGAAAAGGAGTATGCTTCTGGGAGGAAGAATGCAACTTATTTAGTTTGCTTCCTAATATCTAACACAACATTAACCTAATTTGTTTGTTTTTCCCCCTTGCTTCTAAATTAGGAAACTCTTAAAAATTTCCTCCTCTCGCTTATTTAGTTTCTGTAAAGTAAAAATCCTGACTAAGAAAGAATCTTCCCCACCACTGAGATATTTGATTCCAATTTCCTCTCTGGTAATGGTTTTTAATTAAACAAAGAATTGCTAAATAAACTGCTTTGAAACACAGCTACAGGCTAGGGGTCAGTAGACATCATTAGAAAGATCAAAATTACCAAATGCTAATAAAACATAAGAAATTCCTCCCACTTTGCTTTTTGCAATCATTTATTACATTAGGTAACTAGAGTGGCAATAGGATTTCTCCCCAGGATACTAATTACTAGAAAATTAATAAATAGCCCTGTATGTAACATTGGAAATGGGTTGCATATGATATCTTGGGGAACTGAAACTTCTGCATTCATTGGGTAGACAAGGAGACGCAAAGCCTTGCCTGCTATATAATGATTAGTTGCCCTTTAGAGGCGTATTCTGTGAGCTGCAAACATCAGTAGCTTTTGTAAGTCTAGATTTCCAGTTGCTGAATGCAAATTTTTTCTTCCTTTTGCTTTTTCAAGTTGGAGGGAGGGAGAAATAGTGAAAATATGAAAAGAGAAATTAACTTACTGGTTTTCCCCAACCACTTTGATGTAGAAGTTCAGGGCCAGTCTGCAGCTGCAGAGAAGGATCAGAGAATCTCAGGTGTGTTCCTGGTTGAGATCCTGCACCTGCTTTGGTGCTGTGTATCTTAGAAATTTTTCCTATTGTTATATTGCACATTAAGCTCCACCCTCTCATCCCTTATTTATATCTTTCTTGACTAACTTTTCTCAGAGGGCAAAAAAGGTGTGGTAAATTAAAATACCTCCTGGAGAAGTGGTACCTTCTAATTTCCATTGCAGAAGTTATTCTCAGAAATGATTACATGTTTCCATTCCTGAGCACAGCCTCTTCTTCCTCCAACAGAATCACTAGCATTTATTAGCTCAGTTCACTAGCACTTACTACCTAATCATGAGACTTTCAAACCTTTCACTTAAACCTGGTCATAACTGTCAGTTGAATTTGCAGAAATTAAATGTATGGTAGAATTGGATCTCCTATGGAACTTCTTTTTGAAAAATACGGTCAATGTATGGTCCACAATTCTGTAGTAGATTTTGATATGGCCTTACAGGACACTGTCTTTAATAACTCTATTCAGTTAGAAGGTAGGTAGTATGTGTCTGTATTTCTATTTATTTTGAAATAGAGAAAAGGGATCTTTTTGGATTTGAAGAAAGCATGCATTTTCTTGGACAAGGAGATTTATTTATTTATTTATTTATTTTAGGCAATGAAAGTGTTGACTGTGATTTTAGTCTTCCTTTGCAGTGATCTAAATTGATGCTAACTGTGCAGGAGTCATGCAAGTGCCAGTGAAAACTTGAAGGAGATAATTTGACTCTGGGTACTTGAGGCCATCAAGATCAGTGGGTGTATTTGGGACTTGTAACAGCATGAATGAGACCTGTCGGGTCATCAGTGGTAAAGGCAAGAGGTCTGTTAAACAGTGACCTTTCTGCCCATGTGGTCAGAAATACCAAGTTTTGAAGAGTTCTGCTGAAATAGCTAGAATATTGATCATCTGATCTCAGTCTGCAGCTCATTTGCTTGCAGACTGAGTAAAGTGGATCAGACACACATCTCTGGCTTTTCCTTTGGCTCTGGTACTTAAATATTCTTTAAAAGAGACTAGGATTCAAGCATGCTTTCCTCCTTTTAGTTCCATACAGGAAGAAAAATATATACAAATGTCTTTATGCTTTCAGATGCAACAATGAAGAAATGGTACAGAATAATGAGATTTCCCAAGAGATAGGCTGTGAAGGGGATTCTGCCACGTTAAAGTCTGAGGGACCCATTGCTGCTCAGTGCCTCTCTTGCATGTCTGTCATTATCTACCATTCAATCATTATGACTCCACTAGCACTCTTTGGCTTTGAATCAGTCTTAAAAACTGTCTTTCCATGGACTACAATGGTCTTTGGATTCTGCATTTACTAGGCAGATGGCATTGCCAGCCCACAGGAATCTATCCAGGGTTATTATCATCACAGCATCAAATACATTGTCTGCTTGGACATTATTTTTTTTTTTTTCTTTTCTGGCTCTTAATGTCATGCAAATACAGGAGGATTTTTTTATATAAATTAACAGCAAGAACAAATTGTTTTGAAATGTGCTTGGTACATTTGTACAAAGTATAGACTTCAAGTGGATAATATGGTGATTCCAGGTAGAACAACACACTTGTACAGGCTTCTACCAGCACCCCAGTGAGTGTAGGACTGATGAATGGTTTTTAATCATTATAATAATTCTTTTACCAATGGGAAACTGAGGCAGCATGTCATAAGCAAGCCTGGAGTTAGTCTTATGTTGATTATACATTGAAGTAACCAAAATAAATCTTTTGGAGTCAACTGAGTTGATCCCATATGGTCCAATCATGTATCATGCTCTGTTAAATCATATTCATATTTGCTCTGCTATATGTAATTGTTTCTAAATCCATGGATTACTCCCCATTTCCTCTTCCCCTCCCTCCCCTTTCTCTGCTGCTATTTGAAGCAAGTGGAGTTTGGATAGCTGAATACTGAAATTAATAAGAATCTGAAGGCAGTGGGAGTGTGGTATGGCATTTATTTATTTTTAGCCCCCCAAAATGCATTTTCTATAGATGTGACATGTTTCAGCTCACTTCAGACTTGTATTACTGTCTTACCCCGCCCCGCTCTAGGAGAGATGAGAATGGGAGAAACACAGAACCAGAGGCTTATTCTGCCAGCATCACACATAACCGTGGCACTTGATAGATGTCTGCTTTCTCTTACCCTTCCAAGTGTTCAAGGGAGTGAGCGGTCTATACAGGGCAGCAGGTAACTTGCATTTACTTTTTCAGACTGCTGCTCTTTAGGGTCTCATTTGCATTGCATCTGTAGGATGTAGTTCTCGCTGGACACATTTCTTCTGGGTCTATGCATAAATGAATGGTGCAAAAGAGAAATCTACATGATCATTTTCTTTCTGTTGTCAGTAAAGTGTCTTAAAGAGGCATGGACTAGGGTTTTTTCAGTCTTAACTAACCTGTCTACTCAAACAAAAAAAAAAAAGGGGGAAGAGAATAGTGTAATCCTGCTGTAACAAAGGTTTAAAATTGCAGACAATTCTTGAAGGCTTTGAATGCATCACTTGGAAAAGCAGGAAGCATCAGTTGGCCTATTAGCATGTCTCTGTAGAGTCAGAGGAAAACAAGAAATTTTTTGTACACAGTGCTGGACTGATATCATTGATAATTAATTTCCTTTTATTAATCTTGTCTCTGAAATTTCTAATTGCCCTATGCAGATTCGTGTGGGCTGATAATGCCATCTGTTCACTGGATCAGTGCAACTGAAGATGTTTTAAATTATGAAAACAATGCAATATAGAATCTAGAGGGGGAGAAAAAAAGATATGCCAAAATGTTGTTTTATTTATTTTTAATTATCTGCTCTGTTAAGCAGTTTTAAAAAAAAATGTTTGTTTGTAGGGTGGTGATCTAACTGCCCTTCTAAATAGATTCGTGGAAAATATTTCAGGTTTTAGCTTGTATTTACTCCAAAAATAAAGGAAAGGAACTTAGTAAAAGAGAGAGCATGAAGCCATTTGTAAGTGTCATGAAGGATCTTTCCTGATCTGTATTCCAGGAGGGGAAGCCCCATTTTTCTCACTGTGTTTTGCCTCTAGCATACTAGCTCTTTCTCTATATTCTTACAAACATATGCTGCAACTCGGATAACTTGGTCCATTTCCTACAGAAGTTTGTGTTCAGAGATTATCAACACAGGTTCTGAATAAAGCAGTGGAAGTCTGTATGAACCTTCCTATTTACAATACTAAATGGATATTAGAGTACTGTTTGGTTCAATTATTATTGTATTTTGTAACCTGTGAATTAAAAGCCTGCAGAGTTGATTTTTTTTGAATTTACAATTGTGGTACTTTAACTGAAAATAAGATACAGAGCTCAGAGACAAAATTGCCTTCTAGGTAATGGTAGCCTTTATTTTATCCAGTGTTTCTCTACTATAATAAAAATCTCACCAGTGCTTTTAGTCTCTAGTACAACCACAGAGGTTTCAACCTGCATAGGCATTGAATAACCCCAAATACCAGAAGTGTGCTACAGACAGGGCAACAGGATGCCTCGAGTTTGTGTGCATCTGTGATAAAAAGGTTTCTTTCTTCCATGACAGAAGTTGTCTGTGGGAATAATTTTGTAAGAGAGGTGCTTGTTCTACTCTTCTTCAAACTCTGTAGATGTATTTGGAGACTGTTTCCTCGTTGAGAAGGCTTTAGTGTTAGGAAAAAAAATTAAAGAAATTATTCAGATGGCAAAGGCAGCACTAATGCCTTAGTCTCCTATACCAGCAGCACATCAGCATAACTTTTGTCCTCATACTATGCACATGACAAATCACAGAGAGGAGTCAGGCTTGGAATCAGACCTCTCCACCTCTGTGTGGTGGTGTGTGGCAGATGGGAGGAATTTTCTAGTGAACCAGGATGCATATAGATTTTTAAATGAACTAGTAGATTTATTTATTTATTTATTTTTCCTCAGTTTGAGTTTATTTGAAACTGGCTTTGGATAACAGCAGCTCAATGATTTCTGTTTTGTCATGCATGGTGATTACTTAAGTAACTACATCTAAAGTAACATTCATCAACATTGCTGTGAGTGATGATCTGGAAGGTGTTTCAGATCCAGGATTGTATTGGGCCAGGGAGGTCCAGATTCCTGACCACAGAGGCTGGCTTATCAATGAGTTGTATTTAGGTGATGGAGGTTTGCTGGGAAGAGTCTCTGGATGCCTCGTGTCACAGTCAACATCAGACACATTACACTAGCTTGTAACGTCCCAACACTGTTTCCATGCTGGACAACACAACTCCTTATTTGAGGTTAAGGGGCTCTTAATGAGCATCACTGTTATATGGATTCATAAGAGCAGAAACAAGGAAAAGCTAACTTTGTAATTGCTCATTCAATGCCATTCTAGATTATAAGAGGCTTTCAGTGGTTGCTGTTAATGCACTCTTTTCCAAACTGATAATTGCCTGGGTTCTGTGTGATCTTCATAGGATAAAAGAGCATAGAGTTGCAGTAGGAGACACTGCACTCCTTTCAGCCTGGTAGCCAGAAATACTCAAAAGATACTCAGCGACACCCACAGCAGCAGAAACTGCAAAGAATAACTATGGTTTCATTCTGGGGAATGCTTTCCTTTTGACATAGGTAATTAAAGTCTATCATAGAGCTTCAACACATGAAACAGAATGGTATTCAACACTAACCGTTGTGGCACAGTAAGAGTTGGACTGGAAAGGGAATAAATGCATTTTCATTCTCTGTTTTATTGTGTGTATTGAGGAGGATTGAGTGTTTGCCCTTAGGAATTCCAGAGCATAAATTTTTCTTCTAAAACTATTCAGTGCACTGTGTTGCCAATACAGTAGTACAGTAGTAAATAATAATAATAATTTTCAAATGGGTAGAATCCTCTCTCTGTTCCCAGCTGGGCAATAAGGAATTGATAAATGCTTTACTGCCTGGATAAGAATTGGCAAATTCCATTTACTTCTGCTCTAAATGGTGAGGCATTGTTCCTCGATGACAATGGCTCTTCACTGATGACAGTTAGTCAGCAGTCCAGGAACAGAGACAAATACCTTGTGATCTGTCATCAGTGACATAGCTTTAGTCGTTCCTATATTAGTTTAGTGATGTCTCTATATGTTTGGGCCTAAATTGCCCCACTTCTGATGTGGAAACTATGAGCCACTGCTTTCTGTCCTCCTCCTATGTCATAAAAACAATCTACTAAGCATGAATGCAGCCATTTTCTTCATCCCCTCCATGCAAATTTATCACTGGAGCATGAGAGAAAACAGGTTTTTTTTGTTTTTTTGTTTTTTTTTTTT
>NW_010309618.1:7089-10273 GCF_000700745.2 Antrostomus carolinensis
GGGAAAGAGGGGAGGTCACAAAGAATCTTCTCCCAGTCTCCCATTACTAGTAGCAGGTTCCTAATGCACTCAATGAGGAGGTCTGAATTAATGGTCCAAGTCAATCATCATTGGACTGCTAGGAGTAACACATTCATTTGTAGTAATCAGGATTGATTTATGAATAAGACAAAAGGGACTAAATATGCTATGAAAATGCATGTTGTAGACTTTCTTTTCCCCCTGATGAATAATTCATCCTTGTCTAGTATCCATGAAAACAAAAACACTGTGCACATAAGAATCCATTAAAAAAGTTAATCCCACAAATGGCTGAACACTGAGAAAATCAGCTTTTGTTTTAAAAGGTAGATTTACTCAAATCTCTCTAATTTGATTTGCCAGTGGGATATAATTTAAGTCAAACAAGTTAGGAGCATTACTTGCTATATGAAGGTCTAAATATTTAATAGATTGTGAAAAATGCCTGCCCCACAGGATAACGAGCTCAGGAACACTTGTTCTCCACAGTGCAGAGAGCAAGCTAAACCCAACAGAAACAGCAAGCAAAATGGAGAGGGAGCTTCTGTTCACAGGATATGGTCTTCTAAAGCTGGCCTCGGGAGCACTTGTATTGCACCTGTTATTCTAAGTAATCCTGGGGAAACTACCTCTATGAGTAATGATAGTGGTCTTGATAGTGGTAATGATAGTGGTAGCTGTAAGGGTTCATGGTCTTTCCATGGTCTCTACATGTCTGTGAAGATGCCCACAGTGAACCTCTCCTAGCCAGAGCACGTGCTTTGGAACATGCAGGATGCTGCGTACTCGGATAATCCCAGTGGACATCTGCCTGTATGCTCCTGGATGATCATGTCAGCAGGAGGGGTAGCATTGGCACCTCTACAGAGACTGGTGCTTCAGAGGAGCTAGAGTGTTTTGTCTAAAGCTACCTAGGAAATATCTGGAAATGTAGAATATGAACTTGAATCATAGAATCATAGAATGGTTAGGATTGGAAGGGACCTTAAAGATCATCTAGTTCCAACCCCCCTGCCATCAGCAGGGACATCTTCCACTAGATCAGGTTGCTCAAATGCCACCACTCAGATGGTGGTGGGCATTTGAATGTGGTGGGCATTTTACCTGTAGGCTGCCCTACCCTTGGTGCAACTGCTTATGTGGACAGTAAACAGAGCAGCAGAGAGAAGGAAGAAAAGAAAGCTTACACAGAGAGAACAGTGGTGTTGGATTTCTTCCTACCTGCCCCCAAAAATTCAGAGGTTTTTTTTTTGTGGTGTTTTATTATTTTCTAAATTTTGTAGCAAAATACTTTGCATTTTAATTTTAGAGGAAGAACCTCCTTCAGCAACCCCTAGCCAAATTAAACAGCTATGACATTTTTCATAGAGACTGTTTATTTGGAAAAGAAAATTAAAATTTGATGAATTTCAATCACGTGTAGCTTGCAGCATTCAAATATTTATAGATTATCAAATTCCCTTTTCCCAGCTCTGCTTCTTAAGTGTAGAGCTCATCTGATATGTAATATTAATTTTCATTATTCTTGGACAGTTATTGACTGAATTCTTGTACAGACTCAGTTCATTTAGGACCTGGTCTAAAATTCCTGAAAATGAAGGGAATGACTTGTACTTGAATTTCAGATAATCTTTTCCTCAGAAGTCAGTTCATCCAGTGTGTAAATCCTTGTTATTCTTCTCCTGTGAAGTTTATTTTCCTTAAAACCTGTCTGGCAATGTATGCAATACAAGATGTGTGTGTACCTGTCAGTACAAAGAACTATTCATTTTCCTGGTGGTTGCTGCTCCTTTTGAGTACATCATAGGAGAGTACATTGGCCTGCTCTTTGTCATATTCTATGCCAATGTTGTATCAAACATACCGACAATATAATAAGTTAAAGCTGCACACCCTTTTGTATTCTTCTTTGGGTTTTTTTACAAACAGTTTTCGTCTTTCCTGGGTCCTCCTGTTCTGTTGAGTTGAGGTGAGTACTAGCAACTGTAACACATAGGATTACATTGTGATAATGATTTTCTACAAGCATTACAGAAAACATTTTAAATGCTCTGAAAAGTTGATAGACCAAAGGTATTACTGGTTGTCTTTCTTCCAGGCAGGTATGAACTCACATTGCTGGTGCTCCTGGGTGAACAGATGAAAACTTGTTCCAGCCTCAGAAATATATAGCTTGCTTTTTGTTAGTAACATTAGGTACGTGAGGTTGCACATGACGATGTACAAAAGTCTTCATAGACACATTTAAAAAAATCAAATCCCACATTTTTTTCCCATCCTTACCTCCCTGCTCTGAAGAAATGCAGAGTAATTTTTGTTTTCTGGCCCAGTTTCCTGGTGGAGAGCTGCTGCGTGATTTCTGTTCTGTAGGAAAGCCACCATAGAATTTAAGAGTTTGTCTCTGCCATTCATTTGATGCATATAGGCTGGAATCAGGTATTATGGGAGGAAAGGATGAACTGAATCAGGCTGAAAACTAGTAACGTCAGTCATTCCCGAGTTCCAAATTTCTCTAAAATGGCTAACATTAGACATTTTAACTATAACATTAGATTTGTTTGCAAATTATAAACTCTTCTGTTTTTGAAATCTACATCTGGTAGCTCATATTGTTCCCTGGGGCTTCCTCTAGAGAGGCATTGCATGAGTCAAAGTGGTCTATTTACTGCATCATTATGAGTTTGCATTACAATCTCCTTTACATACCCACATTCATCAGTGAGTGTTTGCAAAAGCCAGAACTGTATTTCAGACAAGCAAGAGATGTGTTTTTCATCTATGCTTTTGCTCAGGAGCTGTTGTTGACTTTGTTGGGTCAACCAATATGAAAGAGGTGGCCTACTTTCTTGAGACCTTGGCAGAATAGATAGAAAAAAGATCTGCTCACTAAATTATAAGTAATTTTCCACTTTAGCTTATGGAAGGAGGTATCAACCTCCATGACTCATCCCATTTCATAGCAAATACATGTTATTTCACTTGCTCTGACAAGCTTGATCCAAACCCACTAATTCTGTTGTTGGGTCTGGACATCAATGACTTGTGTGAATTAAATAAGGAAGTCCTGATTTGACAGCCTTCCTCTGATTACAAGCAGACAGTGAGTCAGAGCTATAACAGAACAGATTTTCCTCCTACCCTCTCCTAGCTCCCCCCCACCCCC